>NC_056066.1:48480881-48783911 GCF_016772045.2 Ovis aries | reverse complement strand
TCTCATAGCCAACTCCTGCATGACTGTCAAGGGCTGGCTCTGGGCTGCCAGAACCGCTTTGGCCTGAACGCTGCCTATTATTCTCATTCTACCAAGGGCAGCCTTGACCGATGACTGATGAGTGTTGGGACCTATTGGAATAATACTGAGGTGTGTGTTCTGCACTGCTTTTCAGAGTTTTCTGAGGGCTTAAGCATCAGTTGCCTTTGTGGAGAGTATCTTCATAATATATCTTTTATTGCCTGCCTGTTCTCCCCCATGTCAACCTCAGTAGTTTCTTGTTCTTTCCAAATAACTAACTTGCTCTCAAATCCTTGCCTTGACTATGGTTCTGGAGGAACCAAACTATGATGGTCATCAGCATTTGATAATTATAAACATGCAGGTACATTTTTTCTGTGGAAGGAGTCTGTAGTCTTTCTCAGGTGCTAAAGGGAATCTGTGACTCTTCTCATATGATGCATAGCTCTGCTAACACATTTTTCCTCTCCTTGACAATCTCCTTCTCCCTTCCTCCTTGCAATTCACTCTTCTCAAAAGCCTGTCAGTATTTCTCCCTGGCTGTTCAACCAATCTACAGGAAAGAATCTGAGAAGTATGCACATTAATATTTAACTGTGTGTGTTCATTCACTCAGTCATGTCTGATCCTTTGTGATCCTATAGACTATAGCCCATCAGGCTCCTCTGCCCACCAGGCTCCTCTTCTTGTCCATTTTCCAGGCAAGAATGTTGGAGTGGATTGCCATTTCCTTCTCCAGGGGATCTTCCTAACCCAGGGGTCAAACCCCAGTCTCTTGCATCTCCTGCATTGACAGGCTGATATTTTACCACTGCACCACCTGGGAAGCCCAATGTTTAACTATGGGCAAATATTTCCCAGGGACATTTTGACTTGATGCATCATGGAAGCACAGAAAAGATAGATTTTATTTCGTATGGTTATATCAGAATTATTTGAAGGAATGCAAATAATTCTGAATTCCTTAGGGGCAATTTTATCAAAGCAGCAAGAGTCTGGTCAATGGCTGAGCATTCTGCTAATAAAACATCACTTAATACATTTTCATCACCTAGATGAAGGTCTAATGATTGAATTTACATAAGACACATAGTCTCACATGCACACCAAAGACAATCTTACAAGCATATAGGTCAGACACAATTGCTTTTATCTGTCTATAAAAGTAAAGGTGTGTGCCTTTCTAGAAAAGGTTAGCAGCTGGGGGATGTCATTCAAATATTTTTACTTGCTGACTTATGACCTGTGATTCCTTTAGTGGTTCTGTGTCCTCAAGTTGTTTCTAGTGTGCTGACTACACATAGGTTTCACATGCACACACACACAAACACACACACACACATACACACACCCTGCTTTCAAACCAAATTCACAATATTTTTTTTCATATCCAGTATCAACATCAGGGACAGCCTGAGGCTTGCTTTCTGCTCTCAAGGAGCTGCCAAAATGTACAAAATGAAACACTCTGACTTTCAGCAGGGCTCTTTGTCAGTTTACCTGATTTGAAATTCAACACTAGCATAATTTCTAAAATTCTCACTTACTTGTTTTAGGAAAAGGGAAAAAAAAGTAATTTTTCTCAGCAGAGGACTGCTGTCTGACAAAGCTGCATCTTATCACCATGTGTCTTCCCTCACCAGCAAACACAGATCAAATCCAGCTTGTATGACATGGGGAAGAAATATGACCTTGTGACTTACTAACAATGAGATGGTCTGAGTTCAGCGACTGCAGTGTGAGTGTTGTCAGAGGGAGCCACGGGCTCGTGATTGGAATCCAGTCACTGCCAATTAGCAGGAGGTGTGCGTGCCGCCACCACTGCCACCATCTGCAAAGGGAGAAATGTTTATCTCTGGTCACACCCACTTCTGTCAAGCACAATTGACAATCAGGAATCCCCCTGGCAAGCTAAATAACTACGTTTCAAGCTGAAACATAGAGATTTCAGGTGTTAGAGGTGCTCTTTTACTCCCTGGTAGCTGCAGGGATGCTTAGAATGACACATATATACTCAGAGGTGCCACCTTGGACTTTATAAACATGGAGAATTCACTTGGATATACTTTTAGATATAAAACAAGACTCATTAAAATTCCTCAGTCAACTTTTTTGGTGCCAACTCAGATGCAGTTATTGTGGTTCTGAATAAAGTGTTGAAGTAAATTATCAGTTAAAAGTTAACCTTCAAAGTTAAAAATTAACTTCACTTATTCATGAAATTTCTCCCTCTCACTCTCTCCTTCCCCCATTCTTCCCTTTTCCTTTGCTCTTATATCCTCTATTTCTACTGTTTCTTGAACTACTAAATGGACACAGAAATGTATGACAGCTTGATTCGTTTCAAAAAGTGAATAGCAGGGAGTTGGGGACAACATGACAGGCAAAAAGGTCAGAATTTAACACAGGTAGAGGTAAAAAGAGGCTATTTGAAGCCACTCATTCTGTCTATGATGTGCTAATATTATGATAGTAATGATTCATCTGCTACTTCATTCAATAAATCTTTACCAAGTGATGACTTTGTGTCAGAAAGTATTTCAAGCACTAAGGATATAGCCATTTATAGCAAAGCTTCCTGCCATCTTGGAGTTCACAGTCTGCTTTGTTGATAGACAACAAATAAGTAAATGAGTACATAAATAAGAAAATAAGAAAATGACACATGACAACCAGTTCCCAGGTTAAGAACAAAAGACAACAAGTACCCCCCTCCCCCCAACAAAAAACCCGGTAACTCCTTTCAGTCACTACTTCTTCCTCTAATGGTAAATATTCCCAGGATTCCAACTCCACAGATTCATTTTGCTGGTTTTTAAACTGTATAAGTGGAGAGCTACTAATGCACTCTTCAGTGTCTGGCATATCATCATTGTAGTTCAATGCTATGTTTGTAACATTTACCCATGTTATAAAAGTTCCAGTTTGTTCATACTCATTGCTATATAGTATTCCTTTGTGTGTATGTACCACTATTGACATATATTCTACTATTAATAGGTATTAGAGTGATTTCCAGTCATTGACTATTACAAATTGCGGGCCATGATAAGCTTTCTTGAGAAACTCTTTTTGATAATCATAAGCACCCATTTCTTTAGGGTGTATACTCAGGAGTAGAACTGCAGAGTCATGCTGTATATTCAGCTTCAGTAGATGAGGCCAAACAGTCTTCCAAAGGACTTGCACTCTCTGTGCATTTTTTTTTTTTAACATGTTAGCTGTTCTGGTGTATGCATTCTCTTATTTTCAATAAGGTTTTTTTGTTTGCTTTTTGTTTGTTATTAAGACTATAGTGAGTGAAAGTCTCTCAGTTGTGTCTGACTCTGTGACCCCATGGACTGTAGCTTGTCAGCCTCCTCTGTCCATGGAATTGTCCAGGCAAGAGTACTGTCATGCCCTTCTCCAGGAGACCTTCCCAATCCAGGGATTGAACCCAGGTCTCCCACATTGCAGGCAGATTCTTTACAGTCTGAGCCACTAGGCCATGCTCCAAAACCATGTCCTAAGCCCTGGAGCTGGTACAAAGAACCAGACTCTGATCTAAGAAATTTGTCTGATAAGAGTGACAAAGAAAACAACTCATAGAATTCATAAGTGTGATAGATTTAATAAAGGTCAAATGCAATAGATATATCAAGGAAGACCCAATCAGCTCCTTAGAGCAGGTGATAAAGAATATGTGATCTGGTGTTAGAGGGATGACTAGAACCTAGCAAAGATGAATAAGCAAAGAGAGGAGGAATGAAGGTGTATTTAGGAACAAGCAAAAGCCTGTGAGTAGCTGGAGCATGGCGCCCATTTGGCAGAATGGAAATATGCTTTGGAAAAGGACTTGATGGTTATGACAGAAGCTGATACTTTTTCATTAGGTCTTCATGAAGTCAGAGAGCTTTTTGAAAAGAGAAGTAACCTAATAAGATTTTTCAAAGAAAGTATTGGTGACTATATTGATTCTGCAAGGGCAGCAAAAAGAAAAAAAAAATGCTGGTGGCATTTATATCAAACTTGCTGTAGTATCAACACTGAAGGCTCTGCCATCTGTGACTGGGTTCAAATCCTGCCCCCAGCATTTACTCACTATATGATGGGGGCAATTCAGCTTCAGCTTTGTCAAATGTGCAGTAATGGTTTCTTTACACTTTCTACCTTCTGTGGCAGTTGTGAAGCAGATTTGCCATGCAAAGACCTCAGCTGAGCCTACCATAAGCACTCTAAGGGTATTAATTACCAAGTTAAACAAGGAGATTAAAAAAAGAACCAAGCTGATTACTTAAGCCTTTCTTGTGGAACATCATGGGTGCTTTATGTATAACATGGAAAGATAATAAAGTTGACATGTTTGAAAACATTCTCTGATTCTAATTTTGCAGTCATCTGTTCAACAAATAGATATCAAGGCTGCTTTCTGTATGACATAGAAAGGTAATAAATAAAGTTGATATTTTTGAAAATGTTCTAATTACACATTCATGTATTCAGTAAATAGAATTAAAGCTTCATACTGAACACTCAGCATATGAAATAAAATAGAACTGTTTCTGCCTCTAGGAAATGGGATGACCCAATATGACTCTAACTTGTAGATGAGGAAGCCCTGAATCCTTTCTGAGGTAGCCAAGAGGGATGATAGAAATGCTCAGGAAATGGAGTTTTGAAAGGCAAACTGAACATAGTAGGGGCTGGGAGACAACATGATAGCAAAGGAAGACAGAATTTAACACAGATAGAGGTAAAAAGAGGCTATTTGGAACCACTCATTCCCACTCATTCTGTCTCTGATGTGCTAATATTATGATAGTAATAATTCATTTACTACTTCATTCAATAAATCTCTACCGAGTGATGACTTTATGTCACAAAATATTTCCAGTACTGAGGATATAGCCATTTATAGCAGAGGTTCCTGCTCTCTTGCATTTCACAGTCTGCTTTGCTGAGAGAGACAAATAAGTAAATGAGTACATAAATATGAAAATGACAGATGCTAATAGATGCTGAAAAGGAAATAGGGCAGGTTGTGTGATGCTGTGAATTGTTTAGATTGGAGGAATGGAGATGAGAAGTTGTTTCCAAAGAGATGATATTGAAGTTGTGGTTTTAAAATGTTGGGAGAAATATATTTCAAGAAGAAGAAACTATGCAAGCCTGTGTCTCCAGGTGGGATTGAGTTTGAGGGACTGAATGTAAATTTGGAGGAAGAGGTGAGAACCAGCTCACAGGGAATCTGAGAAGGCAACATCAGGTGTGATTTTATTCTAACTTGCAGTAGGAAGCCATTGAAATGGATGTGGGAAATTTAAGCAAAAAAAAAAAAAAAAATAGCATAGCCAAAATAGGTACTGCAGGGCGTATAGCATTGGAGAGGAGTGGCAGAGGAAAAGAGACACCCATCCACTCACTTGAAGACCCCTGCAAAGTAAACTGCAGGGTCTTGATTATACATCAGAAAGTCTAGCCTATGTAGGCTCCAATACACTTAGTCCTGCAAGAGAGATATGAATTTTTATCTTGGAAGACACCAGAACTTTCTGATAACCTAGATATGTGTTGATTGGCCAGTCCCTGAACAAAGCTGCATCCAGTCGGAAATATCCATTGCTACTTCCCTGTCAGGCTCCAGGGCTGGAGCTGATGGCTCTGTTTTCTGTTTAATCAATCCAAAATAAATGAAAGAAAGTAAAATGTTAATAAAAGATAAACAAAGATATTGAGCCAGCCACCACTAGTGACTTTTATAGCCTTTGCTGTAGGGTTGGTAAGGGAGTTTTAGATGAAATTCCCCCTTCAGATACTAGGAAATGGTGCTTTGCTCAAGTAAAGCAAGTGCCCTTCCTATGGTTCTTTGCAGTCCACTGTTTGCAGCCAAAGATGGAGAAGCTCTATACAGTCAACAAAAACAAGACCAGGAGATGACTGTGGCTCAGATCATGAACTCCTTATTACCAAATTCAGACTCAAATTGAAGAAAGTAGGGGAAACCGCTAACCATTGAGGTATGACCTAAATCAAATCCCTTATGATTATACAGTGGAAGTGAAAAATAGATTTAAGGGCCTAGATCTGATAGATAGAGTGCCTGATGAACTATGGAATGACGTTCCTGACATTGTACAGGAGACAGGGATCAAGACCATCCCCATGGAAAAGAAATGCAAAAAAGAAAAATGGCTGTCTGGGAGGCCTTACAAATAGCTGTGAAAAGAAGAGAGGAGAAAGGGAAAAATATAAGTATCTGAATGCAGAGTTCCAAAGAATAGCAAGAAGAGATAAGAAAGCCTTCTTCAGCAACCAATGCAAAGAAATCGAGGAAAACAACAGAATGGGAAAGACTAGAGATCTCAAGAAAATTAGAGATAGCAAGGGAACATTTCATGCGAAGATGGGCTCGATAAAGGACAGAAATGGTATGGACCTAACAGAAGCAGAAGATATTAAGAAGAGGTGGCAAGAATACATGGAAGAACTATACAAAAAAGATCTTCATGACCCAGATAATCATGATGATGTGATCACTCATCTAGAGCCAGACATCTTGGAATATGAAGTCAAGTGGGCCTTACAAAGCATCACCAGGAACAAAGCTAGTGGAGGTGATGCAATTCCAGTGGAGCTGTTTCAAATCCTGAAAGATGATGCTGTGAAAGTGCTGCACTCAATATGCCAGCAAATTTGGAAAACTCAGCAGTGGCCACAGGACTGGAAAAGGTCAGTTTTCATTCCAATTTCAAAGAAAAGCAATGCCAAAGACTGCTCAAACTACCACACAATTGCACTCTTCTCACATGCTAGTAAAGAAATGCTCAAAATTCTCCAGGCCAGGCCTCAGCAATCTGTGAACTGTGAACTTCCTGATGTTCAAGCTGGTTTTAGAAAAGGCAGAGGAAACAGAGATCAAATTGCCACCATCCACTGGATCATCAAAAATGAAAGGGAGTTCCAGAAAAACATCTATTTCTGCTTTATTGACTATGCCAAAGCCTTTGACTGTGTGGATCACAATAAACTGCGGGAAATTCTGAAAGAGATGGGAATATCAGAACACCTAACTTGCCTCTTGAGAATCTGTATGCAGATCAGGAAGCAACAGTTAGAACTGGACATGGAACAACAGACTGGTTCCAAATAGGAAAAGGAGTACGTCAAGGCTGTATATTGTCACCCTGCTTATTTAACTTACATGCAGAGTACATCATGAGAAATGCTGGACTGGAAGAAACACAAGCTGGAATCAAGATTGCCGGGAGAAGTATCAATCACCTCAGATATGCAGATGACACCACCCTTATGGCAGAAAGTGAAGAGGAGCTAAGAAGCCTCTTGATTAAAGTGAAAGAGGAGAACAAAAAGTTGGCTTAAAGCTCAACATTCAGAAAACGAAGATCATGGCATCCGCTCCCATCATTTCATGGGAAATAGATGGGGAAACAGTAGAAACAGCGTCAGACTTTATTTTGGGGGGCTCCAAAATCACTGCAGATGGTGACTGCAGCCATGAAATTAAAAGACGCTTACTCCTTGGAAGAAAAGTGATGACCAACCTAGATAGTATATTCAAAAGCAGAGACATTACTTTGCCGACTAAGGTCCATCTAGTCAAGGCTATGGTTTTTCCAGTGGTCATGTATGGATGTGAGAGTTGGACTGTGAAGAAGGCTGAGCACCGAAGAATTGATGATTTTTAACTGTGGTGTTGGAGAAGACTCTTGAGAGTCCCTTGGACTGCAAGGAGATCCAACCAGTCCATTCTGAAGATCAACCCTGGGATTTCTTTGGAAGGAATGATGCTAAAGCTGAAACTCCAGTACCTTGGCCACCTCATGCAAAGAGTTGACTCACTGGAAAAGACTCTGATGCTGGGAGGGATTTGGGGCAGGAGGAGAAGGGGACAACCGACGATGAGATGGCTGGATGGCATCACGGACTCGATGAATGTGAGTCTGGGTGAACTCCGGGAGATGGTGATGGACAGGGAGGCCTGGCGTGCTGTGATTCACGGGGTCGCAAAGAGTTGGACACGACTGAGCAACTGAACTGAACTGAACTGTGACCAGGCTCTGGCTCGTTTTTATCAAGTTAGAAGAGTGTCAGAATATGCAATCCCCTTTCTGTGCCCTGATTTCTCAGAAAAGACATTCACATGAACTCGCCACATTATGGACCCCAGGAAACAAGTGTAAGAGGCTCAATTTGGCAACAAGGGTTAGTTTGGGAAATGGAGGTATTTCATCCTGGCTGTTGCTAGCAGTTACCACACAGCTGCTTCAAATGATTTGTATTAGCAGAATCTTCATCCATCCAGGATTGCCAGGGAATGGGCATCCCTGTAAAATAGTGATTTAATCTTAATTCCTCGGATTTTTTAGTATGGATCTTTGGCCATACAAAAAAAGTAAATAACTCTTAGCATGAGCATCTCTTAGAACGGTGGTATCACTGAAGATAAAATGAGATAGAGTAGAATTTTGGTCTTAAAGACCTACATGTCTTCCTGCAATGGATGTCTCCAGTACTCAGTAGTTGAAATCAGCATATTTAATTAGTTATAACCTATGAACACACTATTTAGCAATATCTTTCTGCCTGTCCTTTGTCCCTCAACATAATTCTGGAAACTCGCCATTCACCAATTACTAAGGCTTGAAAGCAAATTCAAGTATTAGATTACATAAAAGACAATTTTACTGAAAAAAAAATCACAAATTCCAGAAACAAAGATGACTAGATTTGTAGAACATCTTCACTGCTCACCTCCTCACTGACACAGCTTAATAGTGTTTTCATTTATTGCTAAAAGCCAAAGCCACGGAAACATCTATTAAATTTTCTAAAAAATAAATACAAACCCCTTTCAATATAAATGTTGATGCAGTTAAAATTATGCCCCTTTCTCTGCAAGAAAAGTGATTCTTTTTCCATACCTTACAAAACCTCACTACTACTTCTAAGCATTCATAGAGTCTTTCCTCCCTCAAACATTTTATCACCTTTTTGTTCCAAGGAAGTGAGTGGAGCTATGAAGTATTTATCAATAGAGTAGCAATGACATTCTTATGTGTAATAATTTAAGTTAGTGTCTAGAGGAATAAATCCCATACTCTACTGCTCTGAAGTAGGTTTCTTAAGTTGATTTAGATATATCAATTTTATTGTTGTCATTATGGATTTGATTTTGTGCTAAAAACATCATTATGCAAGTCATTTATAAGTAACATCAAGCTGGAGTCACATGTTGGAGTAAAACCTTTATTTGCTTCTCTCCCTTCTAATGACCTTTAATTTATGCCTCCTTATTTCTTAGCAATTCTACATTTTTACTCCAATATTTTAAAAAATTTAGTCTTGTATTCAGATCATTATGGGCTTCTTTGGTGGCTCAGACAGTAAAAGAGTCTGCCTGCAATGTGGAAGACTTGGGTTAGATTCCTGGGTTGGGAAGATCCCCTGGAGAAGGAAACGGCAACACACTCCAGTATTCTTGTCTGGAAAATCCTAAGGATGGAAGAGCCTGGCAGGCTCCATGGGGTCACAAAGAGTCAGCATGATTGAACAATTAACACTCAGATCATTAGGCTAAATGTAATTGAAATTAAACCAATAAAAGAGCAAAAATGTGCTTCACCCAGAGTCTACAGGGAAGTTGTTAAAAAAAAAAAAGCTCAGAAACTTACTGCCTCTGCAGTCCTCAGTAGTTGTTTCGTAATAACCATTATTATTACTTTAATAGAGTGTGAGATGAGTGCAATTGTGCGGTAGTTTGAGCATTTTTTGGCATGGCCTTTCTTTGAAATTGGAATGAAAACTGACTTTTCCAGTCCTGTGGCCACTGCTGAGTTTTCCAAATTTGCTGGCATATTGAGTGCAGCACTTTCACAGCATCATCTTTCAGAATTTGAAATAGTTCAACTGGAATTCCATCACCTCCACTAGCTTTGTTTGTAGTGATGCTTTCTAAGGCCCACTTGACTTCACATTCCAAGATGTCTGGCTCTAGATGAGTGATCACACCATCGTGATTATCTGGGTCATGAAGATCTTTCTTGTACAGTTCTTCTGTGTATTCTTGCCACCTCTTCTTAATATCTTCTGCTTCTGTTAGGTCCATACCATTTCTGTTCTTTATCAAGCCCATCTTTGCATGAAATGTTCCCTTGGTATCTCTAATTTTCTTGAAGAGATCTCTAGTCTTTCCCATTCTGTTGTTTTCCTCGATTTCTTTGCATTGATTGCTGAAGAAGGCTTTCTTATCTCTTCTTGCTATTCTTTGGAACTCTGCATTCAGATACTTATATCTTTCCTTTTCTCCTTTGCTTTTTGCTTCTCTTCTTTTCACGGCTATTTTTAAGGCCTCCCCAGACAGCCATTTTGCTTTTTAAATATCTTGTTTTGAGAATTTCTAATCTGGAGGAAATATTGACAATTATGACCCACTAACATACTGACTTTGTCATGGTTTTAAATCAAGTTATTTATTCTATTACATAAGAAACCTCTAAGTCTATTACATTTAAGTATGGACTGAATTAATCTATCCTTCATTCCTATACAATCTTGTCTTCATCATGTAATCTTAAAGCATTAGCATCAAGAAAAAATAGGCTGTTTAATTTAACTCAAGCCTTTCATCGTATAATTGAGAAAATTGAGAGCTGGGGGAGATAAATGACTTGCTTATATTCTTCATTAAATAGTGGAAAAGTGAAAGTGAAAGTCACTCATTCGTGTTCAACTCTTTGCAATCCCATGGGCTATAGAGTCCATGGAATTCTCTAGGCCAGAATACTGGAGTGGGTAGCCTTTCCCTTCTCCAGGGGATCTTCCCAACCCAGGGATCAAATCCAGGTCTCCTCATTGCAGATGGATTCTTTACCAGCTGAGCCATGAGGGAAGCTCCCATTAGATAGTTATTCATTCCTTATATTGTTACTAAGGATTTAAGTTTACCTACAGATACAAGATGGGCTTGCCTGGTGGCTCAGTAGTAAAGAATCTGCCTGCCAATGCAGGTGACGCAGGTTCTATCCCTGGATTGGAAAGATCCCCTGTGAAAGGAAATGGCAACCCTCTCCAGTATTATTTCATGGGAAATCCCATGGACAGAGGAGTCTGGCAGGCTACAGTTCCTGGGGTCACAAGAGTTGGACACAATTTAGTGACTAAACAACAACAGATCTAAGACAAGAGGATAGAAAATAAATAAAATAGCATCTAAACAGTGGCTGGATTTGGCCACTGATATGGTTCTAGTTATTCAAGTGGCAAAAACAGAATGCAATCTTCACAAATCCCCAAATGCCTCTGAGCTGCCTTCAGATTAATGCATGTATGGGAAGCAAAGAATTCCTACAGAGGACTGCAAGTAACTGACTCCCTACCTGATTTCTTACCACCATGCCTCCTGAACAAGTTTTTAATTGTATATGAGAAAGATTATTTAAAGTCAAACACCCTCCCATTTCTTTTAAGTTCTCTTTCCTTGGAAATGGTTGCTCTGTTACTCATTTGTCCTTTGTAACGTTCTTGCCTGTATGGTTAGCACACACCTACATCTCACAGCTTAAACTAGAGTCTGAGCTCTAAGAGGGCAGGGAACAACTTTATCTGTTTTTGTCTTCTGTGGAAATGGAAGAGTGTCCCACAAGTAGTAACTGTAAAAATGCTAAACTTGATGGAGGAGAGTAAAATAGAATATTTCTTTGTGTATTCATCATCGATCTAAAGGCCATTTGGCTAATCTCCAAGTTGTCCAAGGGTCAACTGTACATATATATACTTAGGTATACAAGTATCACCTTGCTTACTTCCAAAGACATCTAAATGATGACTAAAGATAATTTGAAAGCCCCGTTCTTTCTTCTCAACAATGAATATGTTAGCTTCCTGGATGATAATATTAATAATGGCTATTATGTATTAGAGATTTTACCAAATATCAAATACTATGGAAAGGATTTTTCATTTATCACTTACTCTAACTTTTACAGTATGTAAACATTAGTTCTCACAACAGTGAAATAAAAATGTAGGTAATATTAATTAATCTCATTCTTCAAACATTTTTTCCCCTATCCAACCTAAAGAAGTAAGAACACCACTTAATAATCATTCGTTATTGAATAACTTATAGCATCTCATCTTTTCCAAGACCCTTGGCCAGTGTCAGGAAGGATTTGTGGTTTTGAAAGATCATCAAACACTCCTGAAGTTAATCTGAACTGTCCAGAGATGGGATGTGTCCCAGCGGTCCATGAGATACCTTGGACAAAGCTTAATGCCACTTGAGGATAGAGTGTCTTCTCTGGTCTCTGAAATTCCACACTCTTTCAAGAAAAAACCTTCTTCCTTTCCTGGCTATTTCAATCTTCATATACCTGTGGCAGGAACATTTCCCTTGCACTCTTCTGGGGAGTTTTCAGTCTCCCTAAATGTGTCCTATGACAATCTTAGGGAGGTAAGATGCCCATAAAGCCAAAAGAACTTCATTTCTTTAATCAGTGTCTATAGGCCCAATGGCATTCCTCTGACTCTTGTTGAAATTTTAGTGGGATCACTACTTCCCTACTGTAGCAAGGCACCACATTTAAAGACGAGACCTCACCAGGATCCAAAGAGTGAAAACGTTATTGTAGGTGGGGAGTGGAGATTTTCCTTCCACTGCTGAAAGCAAACCGAGCACCTTTCCTTTCAGATATCACATTGCGAACTCCTCTGAAATTTGCCTTGTCATGTCCCTCTAGATCTTTTCTTGGCCTCACTGATTTCCAGGTTCTGAATTCCTATGGAATATCTGTGTTCCTCATTAATTTCAAAAGATGTATTTCCCTTTTCTCTAAATGGAATCTTGGCATCCTGAGGTTGGTCTAGATTTGTAACCTATAGTCCTTGTGTGTTTCTGTGGTCTTGGAAAAACATTCTCCTTTGCCTCCTCTCATCATGCTCAGGTAATGAACTTGATTAAATGAGGAAGAAGGAAGTTGAGTTCAGTCAGCAGTGTATGTAGGTTCCTTACGCATTGACTTGGCTTCCTACTGTTGATCATATCCTGAGTCATTTATGGATGAACCAGCCTGTCTCCTGAAAGGTTCCATCAGTGGCAACCCTTGAAGCACTCATGCTAATGGAGTTGGGTTTTAAATTCTGGCATCCCAGAAACAGTATGCTTATTGAACACACTCAGCTCAGCTATTTCATTCAGGTGCCATAGGATACAACATTTTGCTAAACAGAGTTGAAAAGCAGACATTACATTCCTTTCGCAGCTTCAGCTTGGAAAAGAAGAATTTTTCTATCCCTTCCTAAACCCGTGAAAAGTCCCACTCTGTGGGTCTACCATAAACTCTCTTAGGACAAATTGCCTAAATGGAATTTCCTAAATGATCCCATGAGCTACTCAAGGATTGCATGTAGAAAGAACTCCATAGTCAAAAAAACAAAAAAGTGGAGAAAATGCCCTAAGATGTCTCCCTCTTAGAGAATGTCAATACATGTGGTAAAGTTTCTAAAAAGATAGGAAACATAGAAAATGATTTTGCTTTCTTTAAATGACAGAGGATGAGATGGCTGGATGGCATCACTGACTCGATGGACGTGAGTCTGAGTGAACTCCGGGAGTTGGTGATGGACAGGGAGGCCTGGCGTGCTGCGATTCTTGGGGTTGCAAAGAGTCAGACACGACTGAGCGACTGAACTGAACTGAACTGAACTGAATTGAACTGAAACCAAAGTTTTCCAAACTTATTTGACAATTATTCATTTTAATTAGACATCTACTTCAGATACACAGGAGAAAGGTTACTAATAAATGAGTCTTTAGGCTTTTCTGTCTGCCTGGCCACCCATGAGGCTTTTGGCTTTTCCCACTGAAATTTTTTCATTTCTCCACTCCCTGAAGTTGCCTACTGTGCTCTTTTCAGCTTCTGAAATGAAGAAGCAAGAGGAAAGGTGGAACACTAGAACAATAAAAGGTTCATAGAACTTTATGGATGACTCTATTTTCCAATGAAGGCCACCTCAATGTATTCCTTTCTCATGTTCTTCTTACACTGTGACTTCAAACAGGAGCTGGGCTCTATGTTCCCTTCTCTTGAGTCTGGATGTGCTGTCTTACTTCTGTGACTGGTAGAAAACCGCTAAAGTGATGCGACATGTTTTCTGAGGCTAGCGCATCAAAAGCAACACAGCTTTTACCCGGTACTCACTCTGCCTCATTACCTGAACTTGATTAAAGTGCATTATGCCTCATTCACTATGCAGCATAGTGGCTGGAACAAGCTGGGAGGTCTTGAAGTGGAGGAAATGAGGCAATATGATTTAGCTTAGGTTTTGCAATTAAAAACTGTGACGATGACAGCTACCAATCAGTGACAAACTACTGCTAACAAGGCAGCAGCTCTTTTTAGAGCTTGGGATACCCACAAATACTACTTAGAACGCTGAGCTCATTTTCATTCTCAAAAACAAATAACTCCAACAATTATATTTCCTCTTGGAACACTGTTTATTCATTAGTTTCACTAATTCAAGCGGGGCTGTCATCTGAACCTTCAAGTTTTCACATGCCCATCTCCCTGCCCTTTTCTGAATTAGCTGAACCATCATCTCTTGAGATATGCTCTCCCTTTCTCCTGCCCAGGAATTTTTCTGTCTATACCTTTCATAGCATTTGACATTATATGAATATTTCACTAACTTGATCATTTGTTTATTTGTTGACTCGTCCCATTAGAATAGAGTTTTGTCTTGCTTTATTCACCATTGCATTTTCTATATATTGTCTAGTTAGGGCATTTGTTAAATAAGTGGATAAAAATAAAACATAGCTTGACAGTCTCTGTCCTAAAAGTCAGAAAACTGGCTTCTGGGGCCACTTTGCAGCTGCATAGGTATGGAAGCCAGGTATCTGTGCCCTGTGCCTCATGCATAGATAGGGAAGGCAGCACACAGCTGGCTTTCACAGCCGGCAGCACACAGAGGCTTTCCTGCTTCTGTGGTCCAGATTTTTGAGGCTCTCACATGGCCTGAGTTTCAGCCTTAGCAAACCCTTATTCTATTTAAGCTGATTTTTTTAAAAACCACAAAAAATCACATTCAATCATTTGAATATCTGGGTTGTAGTTTCATCTGATAAAGCCATTTGTTTGGGGAACACTGAGTCCTTGCAAAAGACACACCTTTGTTCTCAGTCTAGTCTATTTACCCCAGATATTTGGGTGTTTGGATATTGTTCAAACACACAAATTGGGGGTAAACATGACTTGATTCCATTCATGATACTTTGCAGCTTCCCTTCTCTCCCAAGAAAAGGCTCAGAAGAATAACAATAATATAACATTTGTCCCAATCAGGACACTTCTGAGAGGAAAATAGAGTTCTGTTAATCATTGCATCCATTTTCCAAAGTGCATATATTGTCAAGGAAAGAAAGAGATATATACTTGTTAAAGTCTCCACATTGGTAAAGTGAAGAACCATCAATATTTTGGCTTGTTTTGAACAAAAATATTTTTGTAGTGTCATCATTTTATTTGTTTTCTTTATTTTCGCAGTGCCTTTTCGATGCAAAGGACAATAGTCAGGGGCTGGGTAGAAAACAGAATTTTTCTGGAAAACATTTAACTGAAGAGAATTTCATATAAGGTTATCATGAGATGCGGGTAAATACTTTTTTAAATGCTTTATTTACATGTATATACATATGCATATATCTTTGCAAATATCACTTTATATATATTCACTCTATTATATCTACACTGGCTTCCCTTGTAGTTCAGTTGGTAAAGAATCTGCCTGCAAGGCAGAACCACTCAGGTTTGAGTGCTGGGTCAGGAAGATTCCCCATGAGAAGGAAATGGCAACCCACTCCAGTATGCTTGCCTGGAGAATCCCATGGACAGAGGAGCCTGGTGGGCTACTTACAGTCCATTGGGTTGCAAAGAGTCGGACACGACTTAGTGACTAAACCACCATACATACACATATACTTCTGTGTGTGTGTGTGTGTGTGTGTGTGTGTGTGTATGTATTTATTAATAAACCAACATCCAAGGAGTGATGGCTGCGTGGGCGCAGGAGGGCCGAGAGGAGCTACCTCACATTCAAGGTCAGGAGGGGAAACAGTGAGGAGGTACCCCTCTTCCAAGGTAAGGACCAGCGGCTGCGCTTTACTAGAGCAGCCGTGAAGAGATACCCCATTCCAAAGTAAGAGAAACCAAGTAAGATGGTAGGTGTTGCGAGAGGGCATCAGAGGGCAGACACACTGAAACCATAATCACAGAAATCTAGTCAATCTGATCACACAAACCACAGTACAGTTCAGTTCAGTTCATTCGCTCAGTCGTGTCTGATACTTTGCAACCCCATGAATTGCAGCACGCCAGGCCTCCCTGTCCATCACCAACTCCCGGAGTTCACTCAAACTCACGTCCATCGAGTCAGTGATGCCATCCAGCCATGTCATCCTCTGTCGTCCCCTTCTCCTCCTGCCCCAGTCCCTCCCAGCATCAGAGTCTTTTCCAATGAGTCAACTCTCTGCATGAGGTGGCCAAAGTATTGGAGTTTCAGCTTTACCATCATTCCTTCCAAAGAATACCCAGGAATAATCTCCTTTAGAATGGACTGGTTGGATCTCCTTGCAGTCCAAGGAACTCTCAAGAGTCTTATCCAACACCACAGTTCCAAAGCACAAATTGTTTGGCACTCAGCTTTCTTCACAGTCCAGCTCTCACATCCATACATGACTACTGGAAAAACCATAGCCTTGACTAGACGGACCTTAGGCAGCAAAGTAATGTCTCTGCTTCTGAATATGCTATCTAGGTTGGTCATAACTTTCCTTCCAAGGAGTAAGCATCTTTCAATCCTTGTCTAACTCAATGAAACTAAGCCATACCATGTGGGGCCACCCAAGATAGGTGGGTCATCGTGGAAAGGTCTGACAGAATGGGGTCTACTGGAGAAGGGAATGGCAAACCACTTCAGTGTTCTTGCTTTGAGAACCCCATGAACAGTATGGAAGGCCAAAGGATACTGAAGGAGGAACTCCGCAGGTCAGTAGATGCCCAATATGCTACTGGAGATCAGTGGAGAACTATGGACAGGGGGTCGTGACATTGTACCGGAGACAGGGATCAAGACCATCCCCATGGAAAAGAAATGCAAAAAAGAAAAATGGCTGTCTGGAGAGGCCTTACAAATAACTGTGAAAAGAAGAGAGGCAAAAAGCAAAGGAGAAAAAGAAAGATATAATCATCTGAATGCAGAGTTCCAAAGAATAGCAAGGAAAGATAAGAAAGCCTTCCTCAGCAATCAATGCAAAGAAATTGAGGAAAACAACAGAATGGGAAAGACTAGAGATCTCTTCAAGAAAATTAGAGATACCAAGGGAACATTTCATGCAAAGATGGGCTCGATAAAGGAAAGAAATGGTATGGACCTAACAGAAACAGAAGATATTAAGAAGAGGTGGCAAGAATACACAGAAGAACTGTACAAAAAATGAGCTTCACCACCCAGATAATCATGATGGTGTGATCACTCACCTAGAGCCAGACATCCTGGAATGTGAAGTCAAGTGGGCCTTAGAAAGCACCACTACGAACAAAGCTAGTGGAGGTGATGCAATTCCAGTGGAGCTGTTTCAAATCCTGAAAGATGATGCTGTGAAAGTGCTTCACTCAATATGTCAGCAAATTTGGGAAACTCAGCAGTGGCCACAGGACTGGAAAAGGTCAGTTTTCATTCCAATCCCAAAGAAAGGCAATGCCAAAGACTGCTCAAACTACCGCACAATTGCACTCATCTCACATGCTAGTAAAGTAATGCTCAAAATTCTCCAAGCCAGGCTTCAGCAATCTGTGAACTGTGAACTTCCTAATGTTCAAGCTGGTTTTAGAAAAGGCAGAGGAGCCAGAGATCAAATTACCAACATCCGCTGGATCATGGAAAAAGCAAGAGAGTTCCAGAAAAACATCTATTTCTGCTTTATTGACTATGCCAAAGCCTTTGACTGTGTGGATCACAATAAACTGTGGAAAATTCTGAAAGAGATGGGCACACCAGACCACCTGACTTGCCTCTTCAGAAACCTGTATACAAGTCAGGAAGCAACAGTTAGAACTGGACATGGAACAACAGACTGATTCCAAGTAGGAAAAGGAGTACATCAAGGCTATATATTGTCACCCTGCTTATTTAACTTATATGCAGAGTACATCAGGAGAAACACTGGTCTGGAAGAAGCACAAGCTGGAATCAAGATTTCCGGGAGAAATATCAATCACATCGGATATGCAGATGACACCACCCTTATGACAGAAAGTGAAGAGGAACTAAAAAGCCTCTTGATGAAAGTGAAAGAGGAGAGGGAAAAAGTTGGCTTAAAGGTCAACAATTCAGAAAACTAAGATCATGGCATCTGGTCCCATTACTTCATGGCAAATAGACATGGAAACAGTGTTAGACTTTATTTTCGGGGGCTCCAAAATCACTGCAGATGGTTATTGTACCCATGAAATTAAAAGACACTTACTCCTTGGAAGGAAAGTTATGACCAACCTAGACAGCATATTCAAAAGCAGAGACATTACTTTGCCAACAAAGGTCTGTCTAGTCAAGGCTATGGTTTTTCTAGTAGTCATGTATGGATGTGACAGTTGGACTATGAAGAAAGCTGAGCACTGCAGAATTGATGCTTTTGAACTGTGGTATTGGAGAAGACTCTTGAGAGTCCCTTGGACTGCAAGGAGATCCAACCAGTCCATCCTAAAGGAGATCAGTCCTGGGTGTACATTGGAAGGACTGATGCTGAAGCTGAAACTCCAATACTTTGGCCACCTCATGAGAAGAATTGACTCATTGGAAAAGACCCTGATGCCTGGAGGGATTGGGGGCAGGAGGAGAAGGGGACGACAGAGGATGACATAGCTGGATGGCATCACTGACTCAATGGACATGAGTTTGAGTGAACTCCGGGAGTTGGTGATGGACAGGGAGGCCTGGCGTGCTGTGATTCTTGGGGTCACAAAGAGTCAGACATGACTGAGTGACTGAACTGACTGATTGAACTGATTAATAAACCTTTAATTAATAGATTTCATTTTTAGAGCAGTCTTGCTGCTGCTGCTGCTAAGTCGCTTCAGTCGTGTCCGACTCTGTGTGACCCCATAGACGGCAGCTCACCAGGCTCCGCCGTCCCTGGGATTCTCCAGGCAAGAACACTGGAGTAGGTTGCCATTTCCTTCTCCAATGCATGAAAGTGAAAAGTGCAAGTGAAGTCGCTCAGTCGTGTTCGACTCATAGCGACCTCATGGACTGCAGCCTACCAGGCTCCTCCGCCCATGGGATTTTTCCAGGCAAGAGTACTGTCTTAAATTCAATTAAAAATTTGACTGAAAGTGTAGAGAATTCTTATTTACCTTCTCTGTCTGGCACAGTTTTTCCCTTCATTAACATCTTGCATTAGTGTGGTCCACTTTTTACAACTGATGAACCAATATTGATAAACCATTATTGGCTAAAGTAAAAAGTTAATATTAGGGTCCACCCTTTGTATATTACATTCTATGGATTTTTACACTGCATAATGACATATATCTATCATTACAGCAGCCTACAGAACAGTTCACTGCTCTAAAAACTCCTGTGTTCCACCTTGAATGGAAGTTTCCCTCTCTCTTCAACGCCCAGCTCTAGCAATCACTTATCACTTTCCGGTCTGAATAGTTTTGCCTTTTCCAGAATGTCACATAATCAGAATCACAGAGTATGTAACATTTTTAGGTGTGCTTTTTTCAGTTGGCTAATATGTATTTAAGTTTCCTCCATCTTTTTCTATGACTTTAAAATCATTTTTCTTTTTCTTTTATTATTTTATATCTATTTTCATAGCTCATTTTTATCACAGAATAATAATATTTCTTTGTCTAGTTGTACCATAGTTTGTTGATTGCTTAAAATTTTTAGTGAGTATGAATAAAACCACTATGAATATTCCTGTGCATGTTTTTGTGTGAACATTAGTTTTCAAGTCATTTGAGGAAGCATCTAGGAACATGATTGCTGAATTATATAGTAAGATTATGTTGACCTTTATGAGAATGTCTTATCTTCAAAAGTATTGTTTTGTATTTCCACCAACAATGAATGCAAATTCCCATTGCTCTATGAGTTGTGGGTAGTTTTAATGGAAGGAACAAAAGATGTCCAGCAATTCCAACCAACAATACCCAGAAGCCATTACCACTCCTAGACCTGAAGGGCAAAAGAAGGAAAGCAGGATTGGCAGATCCCAAGGGCACCTGGAACCATGAAGGACCCAAAATCATGGAGGCCTGGAGTTGCTGCCGGGAAAGAGATGCCAAGGCTGGGTGGGGCCAAGGGAATACATGTCCTGGTTTCTTTGTTCTTACCCCTGTTCTCCTGACAGCACTTCCATTAGCTGGGCCAGGGAGAACATAGAGAAAAAGAGAATTCTCATGATTTTCTCAGTAAAGATCAGCTCCCAGCCTCCCCTGCCTCCCACTGCTCCCACCCCAGGGATGCAGAGTCGGGTAGAAAAAGTGGGGATCTTTAAGGGGGTGGAGTACACACAAGTATTACAAAATTATGGTCGTGATGGTATAGTAAGCAATAATGTCATGAACAGTGTTGTTTTTTGAGGAGTTTTAAAATAGTGCATCACTATTTTTCTGTAGAGTGTATTACTGAGTCATTTTTAAACCTTGTGAAATAGGCTAAGGAGGTGACTTCACCAGCACACTGGAAGACATCTCTCCAGGACCTCCTTTCCTGCCGGCTCACCTGGTGGATGTCTGCTAACTGTCCCAAGCAGGTAAGTCTTCATACAACTTCAGATCTGTAGGGATGAGGCAGCCTTGTCTTTATCTATCAGTTATAGAGCTTAATAATACTGCCCTTGCATAAATATTTCCAGGTGAAATTCCATTAAAACCCAAAATCTGTTCTCTGAATTTACACAGTGGTGTTAGAGGCTAGAGAACCATTGGCTGTCTTGATAGCTTCCTTGTCTATTAACTCCTTTTTTCTTTTTTTCCATTCAGGTAAAGAACTTCTTTATGAATATGGGAAAAAAAAAACTGAAAACAACATTCATTGTCTTTGTTTTTTTTTTTTTTTTTTTTTGCGCTTTGATACTCAGGGTCCTCCTGAGCACAAGTTTGGGGAGGGGAAGCAAGGAGAGGGTACTTCTTTCCTGAGATCAGAATTTCTCAACCTCAGCACTATTGACCTTTGTAGACAGATGATTTATTGTTGTTAGGAGCTGTCCTGTGCCTTGTAGGATGTCTAGCATCCTCCCTAGTTCTGACAATCAAAAATCTCTCCAGACAAAATTGCCAAGGGTTCCCCACTAGGCAAGATCTTCCCTTTTTGAAAACTATTGTCCTAGTTGAAAGGAGACACCAGTTTATGCCGAACTTGTTGCTATAGTAGCTTAATAGTAACTTCCATTTTTTGACACAGTTGTAATTCTATTATTTGTAACCAAAGGGTTTTACAATCTGCATCCCAACTTGTTACAAAGTGCCATCTTCCAGAACATTTTGTAGAGAGTAGATGTCTTTTCTGACTCAAACCATCTTTCCTTCTTCACTCCTCTTTTACTCACACCCGCATGATCTGCTCCATTTAGAAGATCTCAGCATCCCTTGTGGCCATATGGGTTGGGTCATTGATGACACATCCAACTGTTGGAGAATTTTAAATAGCAGTTGGAATAAAGACTTTGTGCTCTAGAATTTCTATGCTGTGCACAATTCAATCAACAGAGGGGAGGAGAAATACTTGTTTATGCCTTGACCCAGTCATAAGTCAATACTGATCCCTCTAATGTACCATATTTTGCCCAGTGACCCTTGTTCATTCAGTGATCTTGTTTCTATCTAG
Organism: Ovis aries; assembly: GCF_016772045.2. Lineage (NCBI taxonomy): Eukaryota > Metazoa > Chordata > Mammalia > Artiodactyla > Bovidae > Ovis > Ovis aries. The sequence continues at coordinate 48,761,990 of NC_056066.1, read as the reverse complement.
AATATACAGCTCTACTCTTTCCAGTCTTTATCCTCCTTCAAGTGTTGAATAGGGAAGAAAGTCTCAAACTTCTCAACCTCCTTTTACATTGGAGGCAATTTTATTTATTGTTTATACCCCGCCTCATTCCAAAAAAGGTTTTGAGGAGAATGAAGACAGAGGATGGCATGGGTCAGTGGGAGAGCAACTGGAAATGACATTCCCCAATTCAACACTGTTTTCTGAAACAATGTCAAGCCCTTACAAGGATGGGAAAATAACCAAGTCACATACCGTGAAAGTCAAGGATTCTCTCTTAGGGAATAAGTGTCCTCAAGCTACTGTCCTCCCAGTACATTTGTGAGCTTAACAGTTTGGAATGTCAACAAGAAGGGTGACTGAGGGCAGAGGGCTGCAAGAGGTCCCACAGCCCACTCATTGATCAATGCAAGGAAAGAAGTCAAAGCTGGAAGCTCTTTGGAAAGAGTGTGCAAACTAACCACTTTGAGTCAACATGTAAGAGAGATTTATCTGCCCCAGACATGCACAAGCTACAACCAAGAATCCTGAGCAAGCAGATATCCTGAATACAATCCTCTATAGGGAATGCAGCTGAAAATCTGTTCAATAAATGTTGACACCCTGCGTTGTCTGTCTTTCAACATCCCTCACTAACTAACCTTCCAAATACTCAGTTCAACTAGGGAGATGTTCAATTCAACCATTTTATTTACAATAGTTTTCAAGACCAAATCTGGGCTTGAATGTTTCTATGCTGACTCATAATTTTTAAAAAGAGAGAGAGAAAGAGAAAGAAAAGAAGGAGTCAAGGAACAGTATGTAATAAGTCCAGTTGAGGTTTTTTGTCTTCTATAGTCTTTCAAAAGAGGAAGTGGAAGTTTGACAACCAGCCTCTAAGTGGAAGTTCAATTATCTGGGAAGGTTTCAAACTCAGCAGACCATATGTGTAATCAGAAGCCCTTGCCACAAGTTGCTTAGAATACCCTCAGTTATTAGCATATTTAAAAAGGACCTAAAAGAGCAGACTCATAAAATCACAGGCACTCACTCTGCAGAGTCAGTCATTATTTCATCTGGGGGAGCAGAGACCTTTGTGTAGTCTGTGTTGCTGTGATCCAAGCACCTTGACCAGAAACAAAGCTGGAAGCACACTTGGATAGATCAAAGACATGGAAAATGAGGAAAGCAGCTTGGCTAGTGTAGCGCTGCCTCTGCTGCTATTAAGTGGCTTCAGTCGTGTCCGACTCTGTGCGACCCCATAGATGGCAGCCCAGCAGGATCCCCCATCCCTGGGATTCTCCAGGCAAGAAGACTGGAGTGGGTTGCCATTTCCTTCTCCAATGTAGGAAAGTGAAAAGTGAAAGTGAAGTTGCTTAGTCGTGTCCAACTCTTAGCGACCCCATGGACTGCAGCCTACCAGGCTCCTCCATTCATGGGATTTTCCAGGCAAGAGTACTGGAGTGGGTTGCCATTGCCTTCTCCAGCACTATGCAATAGAAATATAATGAAAGCCATAAACATGACTTTAAATTTCCTAGTAGCCACATTTAAAAAAGTAAAAAGAAACAGGGAAAATGAATTTTCATGACCTATTTTCTTTAGCCAAATATACCCAAAATATTATCATTTCAACACATAATCAATACTGAAATATTTAATAAAATAGTTTATGTTCTTTTACTCATCCTGTCTTGTAAATCTGATGTATATATTACACCACATATCATTCACAGTACATGTGTTTATTAGTACTCAGTTCAAATCAAAATGAACCACGTACAAGTTCTAATTTCTCAGTACCCTAGGACATCAGGACATACAATAGTCTATTAAAAAAGTGATTTCATCAATATGATTTGGAAGATAAGTACAGTTGCACGTTGTAGCAGTAGGAGAGTTGGATCCTGTCTTTGTGGCCAGCAAGTTGTGTGACCTTCAACAAGTCACCCTTTTTCCTCATCTGCCAATTGATCTCCCAAGTACTCTTTAACTCTCAGATTCCCAAGTTCTCTGGGATTGTGAAAGACACTGGTGGTGGTTCTAAAGATATATACATGTGGTTTCTAATACTTGTCCCCATAAGAGAGGAAGCCTAACTCTCCACCCTTTCAATATGTGTTGGATTTAGTGATACGCTCCTGGTGAATAGATTATGGCAGAAGTTAGAGGATGTCACTTCTGATATTAGATTGTAAAGACATTGTGTTTTTTTTTGTTGTTGTTGTTAGATTCTCTTTCTTTTTCTCATTACGTGCTCTGAGGAAAGTCAGCTGCCATGCCATCCTGCACTGTGGGGGACAGGCCTGCCAATATCCATGTGAGTGAGCTTGGAAACAGATCATCCTCCAGTCAAGCCTGAGGTGAATGCAAACAAGAGGACAGCTTGATTATGACCTCACAAGTGATCCAGAACCATAAGCACCCAGTTAGGCTACTCTTGGATTTCTGACCTAAAAAAATGTGTTGTTATAAGTTGCTAAATTTGGATAAATTTGTTACATAGGCAGAGCTAGCTAATACAATACTCTTAGAATATGAAAGACAAGCCGAACAAACTAAAAACCAACTTGACTGCAAGTAGGACTGCAAATGCCGTGCTTTCCACCAGGCATGGGGTCTTTCAGGCAGCAGCAATGCAAGACAGACCCATCAGTTTTGATAAATATAACATTAACTGAGCATTTCAGTGTATTGGCACTATTCTAAATGCTTCATGTGTCTTAACTCATCTAATGCTTACCATGACTGATAAGGTGGGCAGTACTAATATCTCCATTGCACAAATGAAGAAAACACAAACAAGGAGAGGTTAATTAATTTGCCCAGGATTATACAGGCTTTAAAAGATAAAATTATGATCTGAACATCGATTTCCTACATCTCTGCAATAACGCCTCATACGAGTAATGCAGTGGATGTTCTCCTCAGAAACCGGTTGACAGAAGAGAGGCACAGGTACACAGTGAACAGTCCTGAAATAATGTCCTCCCCTGGAAGAGTGCAGATTCCTGAGCTAAACCATCTATCCTTAAGTGATTTTGGTTATTAGCAGCCACAATTACACATCTGGGGTGCTCTAAGAGGGGAAGACTGATGAGAGCAATGGCCCAAATTCTCTTAAAAATAAAAATTTTAAAATTAAAACCTTATAACACTATAAATGATAATGTAGCAATTAGTTAAGGAAGACTGAAGTTATCTGAATTTGGGAGAATTGTTATTTGGAGAATCAGCTTTTCAAGTAGCAACAATGGGGAGCTGAGATGTTTTAAATGCATTACAAACAAGGGACAGTGAGGGGAGTGCTTTTTTAATTGGAAACACAAAAGTGATATTAAACCAGCAGATAACTCTGAAGTTCGAGGTTAGTGAGAATTTCCTATCAGGGAAGGCTATGAAATTTGAGCCTGTGGAGTTTCCTTCCCCAGAATTTCCCCTCTACAGTTTTTAGACTATGACCTAAAACTCTTAGAAAGAAAGAGGGCAAAGAGGAACTCTATCAAAAAGGCATGGCTCTGATAGAAGCATGACTTTGGGGTGAGAGCATATTTGAAGCCTTTTAACTCATCTGTGAGTTTCAGAAACTCAGTTAGATAACCACTGCATACACTCTAAATTCCTCAACTCTAAAATGAGGATTTGCAGCAATATCTGTGTGTTATAGATGTTATTGATGATTGATACTTCCAACTGAGCTAAGCCAATTTGATCTTTCACAATTACCAATTCCTTCTTTATTAACATAGGTAGCTTTCAATAATTAGAAATAAGTGAGGCCATCTCCCCCTAAGTTCCCTGCCAGTTACTATATAACAATAAGAGCAATTCTCAGGGAGAAATTTGCCCCCTGTACAAATATCTATTTGCAAGGAGATTCCAAATGCTAGGAATTATTGACTTAGTTCTTTGTTCTGCTAGATATTTCTACAGAGCCTTGGGCAGAAGGTTCACTTGAAACAGATGAAAAAGTATTCCAGTGGCAGAATTCTGGGCCAAGTCAGATAAACAAAAACCTTCTATAGAAAGCTAGAGTGAGGACCATTTCATTTTCCTAAGTTGAGGATGTTATTCAAATGTTTACGGACTTGGACACTTATCCACCTTCTTTGCACAAGAGGGTACTCCTGCAGTGTATCTTCCCATAATCCACATAACTTGAACTACTCCAAGCCCACTAATGGGGAACTACGTCTGATACCTCTTATGCTAATTTACCTGGCTTCTGAAGTTCACCCAAAACAAAGAGAGCTTCAGAGCTTATAGGAGGGCTTCTGAAGTATAGTGATGTGCTAGTAAACAGGAACTCAAAATGGAACATCTGCTGATCTGCACTGAATAAATACTGCCACCAAACTGATTCAAGTTATTAACATGATGCCCATGAATACTAAGTGAGAAAGAGATGTATACAACCAACTCTCACTAGCTGGTTCAAGCCAGCTCCTGGACACCACTGAGTGTGGTCTTATGATCTGAGTTTATCAGATGCTGACTACCCTTAAAAAAACACCCAATATTAACAAATAGTTTTGTGTTAGTCATCTCATGTTGTATAAATAGTTACTCCAAAACTCAGCAGCTTAACACCAAATACACCTATTAACTCAGTTTTGTGGCTCAGGAATCTTGGTAACACTCAGCTGGTATTCCTTTGCTTCAAGATCTCTTAAAAAGATGTGATCTATTAAAATAAACTAAGTAAAAAATAAATAAATAAAATAAAATATGTGATCTAGGTGTTGGCCTTATTCATGGTCTTATCGGAAGACTTGACTGGGGAAGGAGCCACTTCTAAGCTCAATATAGAGGGTGTGGTCTCAATTACTGCCAGCAGTTAGAGATTGGCTGCCCATAGTTTCTTGCCAGGCAGATCTCTCCTGCTTCCTCAGCACAGCCAACATGGACAAAAAGCCGACGAGAGAGACAGTGCCAGCAATAACAACAGAGAGAGTGAAAGCAAGCTGGAGGTCACAGTGTTTTATAATCTAATTTCAAAAGTTACTTCCATCACTTTTCCATATTCCATTTGTTGGAAGCAAGTCACTCAGTTCAGCCCACCTTGAAAGATGGGGTTTTACACGAAGATGTGAATATCAGGAAGTGAGAATCATTGGGAACATTTAAAAAACAATATATCACAAACTTCCAGAGAACAGTAAAAAATTAACTCCTAAGAATATGTCACATTGTTCATGCTGAAAGTATTTCCATTTAGATTATAAGCAATATAAACTAAGGTAATGCAAGTTGAATAAAAATCCCAGTAAATGTTCAATAACTCTTACTCCTCCTTCTTGTCTCTATGGTATGGGAGCAGTGAAAAGACACAGTTAGAGATTGCAACCTGGTATCTTAAGAGCTCCAATTTAGCCAATAAAATGTTGAAATCTTTCAAAGTTCTTTAAGACACTTGCCGTCTTCTCTTCACCACAAACTTCATCATTCCCTGTTGCCTTACATACAATAGGTTCCCATTCCCACTCTGGTCCCTGTATGATTGGTATCAAGGGCCTTTTGACACTGATGATTGTAATTTGCAGATAAACCTCTTTTGAACACTATTTTTTTAATATCTTCCCTTTCACTAAGCCTATGTGTCATTCAACAAATACTTGTCAAGTGCTTCTTATATTTTAGAAACAGTACTAGGCAAGCCATAATACATATAGCTAGGTAAAATTTAGCTCCTTGGCCCAACCAAATGAATTATCTATTTTATTTTCTCACTTAAACTCAGGTATTCCAAAGATGGTCAATCTAATGGGAGAAGCAACAGCAAATGGCTGGGGAAATTTTGGAAATAAAACCTTATTAATTCCTTGAGCAAAGGAATCCTCATCACATCACACTGAAGCTATATAAGATGGCCCAGGAAGACCTCCAAAACATGTAGACAAGATCATAGACAAGAACAGTGGTTCTATAAACGTAGTTCTCCAAACCAGCAGCTTAGCCACACCTGGAAACTTAGAAATGGAAGCTCTCAGGCACTACCCCCAAACTTCTGAATCAGGAAATCTGGAGGTGTGTCTCAGCAATTTGTATTTTATTAAGCTTACCAAGAGATTCTGATGTGTCCTCTAGTTTGAGAATCACTGCAAAAGAGCATGTCAGAGCTTATGGATCAATCATATGCTCAATTCACTGACTATACAGATGAGGAAATAGAGGTGCCAAAAAGTGACACAACTGGTTAATTTCACTTGCTAATGAGCAGCTGTCTCCCTCAAGCACAAGCATCCTGAGTTCTGAGATTTCAAGCAGGCCAGGGGCTGGGCTCCCTGTGAGCCCTGGGCTCCCGCCTAAACCCATTCCTTGGCTCCGAGTGTAACCAGCACCTCTGTCCAGTCATGCACAGCACGTCCTGCCAGGTCTGCAGGTGTGGTCCATGTACTCAGAGGTGTGCCATTGGAAGAATTAAACAATTACCAACCCTTGCTGGCCTTTCTGCTCTTTAATGCCGCATACCTGCCCCATTACCTGCAAAGGTGAGCTCAGACAGAGGCTGTGATCACACACCTCTCTGAACACTCGCCAGTGCTGAGGGGCCTGGGACCGGGCTGCCAGGGTTGCTACCTTGCTTATACAATTAACTATTGGACAATAAACCCGAACCTCCCCAACATACATCCCTGAAATATAGGATCGTAGTGAAAGGCGCAGAATTCCTGGTGTATTTCAGATGTAACTTTCTGAATCACCATTCGGAATGATCAGACTTCTCAAAGGCACATTACATGAGTTAGTAAATAGGTTGTAAATAAAATAACAACAGGAAGCAGTATTTATCAGAGCCAAAGTTACCTTATTAAGTAAGAAGAGGGACAGAGGTTTTTAACTTCATCCTTCCATATACATGGAGGCTGGGAGAAAGACATGAGAAGGAAGAATTTTAGAATTTTTCCAAAGTTATTATTTGTGTGAATGAGACTAGCAAACAATAATAAAACTGTACAGCCCATGTCCTTATCTGGGCTACTAGATACCTTTTAAGTTCCTTTTTTAAATTGAATTCTCATGTCAATTTCCAAACATATAGGATGAAGGATAGAGGGAGGTGAGAAATGGGTTATTCTGGGTATAAAGCTACATGTTTACAAGCAAACGAAGAATTTTGGTGACATTTGGTAGGAATGATCTTTGAATTCACAAGTACCCATTGCAACTTGAAGGTCTGTTTTGACCAGCATTTCTCAATGGTCTTGAACCTCAAAAGCATCTGTGGTACATATACACAATGGAGTATTACTCAGCCATTAAAAAGAATATATTTGAATTAGTTCTAATGAGGTGGATGAAACTGGAGCCTATTATACAGAATGAAGTAAGCCAGAAAGAAAAACACCAATACAGTATACTAACACATATATATGGAATTTAGAAAGATGGTAACAATAACCCTGTATATGAGATAGCAAAAGAGACACAGATATATAGAACAGTCTTTTGGACTCTGTGGGAGAGGGAGAGGGTGGGATGATTTGGGAGAATGGCATTGAAACATGTATAATATCATATATGAAACGAATCGCCAGTCCAGGTTCTATGCATGATACTGGATGCCTGGGGCAGGTGCACTGGGACGACCCAGAGGGATGATACGGGGAGGGAAGAGGGAGGGGGGTTCAGGATGGGGAACACGTGTATACCTGTGGCAGATTCATGTTGATGTATGGCAAAACCAATACAATATTGTAAAGTAATTAACCTCCATTTAAAATAAATAAATTTATATTTAAAAAAACAACAAAATGAAAACAACAACAAAAAAATAAAATGCAAATGTCCCCCCTCAGAATATGGGGATGAGGGGTCTGACATACAGTGCCATGTAGTCTCAGCACACCCCCATCAACTCCCTTCTAATTCCAACAAGGATTCAAAAATGTTTTGATAATAATTCATAGAAATTCTAAAAATCCACAATATTGGATTCTGTTCCCAAAACAAAGGAGCCAAATCTTAAACACCTTCAAATTCTTCCACCCTAAAGGAGAGACCTAGAAAACTGCTATCTCCAGCCTAAAGACATGCTTTATACTACAGTGTTGTATATGTCGAGCTTAGCTCATTTTTAAAGTAAGATTTGAATTAGCTACTGCAGCAGCAGATCATATTTTTCAAAGATGACTGCAATACTACTTATCAGCCACATGCTTTTCTAGAATATAACCTTATCAGTACTCCCATCAAAAGGCAGAACCTTGAAGCTGGTGGACTTTTGACTGCTTTGACCAATATAGCTGGCTAGAGTGATACCACATGACTTCTAAGGCTGGGTCATAAAATGCCATGCAGCTTTCTCCATGTTTGTAGGAATACTGGCTCTTGAAGTTCTACCACGGATGAAGTCTTACTACTCAGAGGCTACAGATGTGAGGAAGTCAGGCCTCATGGAGAATGGTAGGTAGTTGATCCAAGTGACAGCTCTGCTCAATGAGTCTTCCCAGGCCAGGAACTAGATGTGTAAGTAAATGTGCCTTTAGATGATTCCAACTTCCAGCCTTTGAGTCTTCCCAGATGAGGCTTCAGACATGGTGGAGCCGAAACAAGACATGCCCACTTTGTCTGTGAATTCCAAGCCAAAGCATCCGTGAGAATAATAAAATGGTTGTTTGTAAGTGGATAAACTTTAAGTTAATTTGTAATGCAGAAATAGTAACTGGAACAGTTTCTAACATATATTCATAAAGAGACTTCCCATAGCAATTCAGAGTTTCTTGAAAAATTGAAGGAAATGGAGGATGGACATGGGGTGTGGCCAAAGCAAGGAACTAGGCAGCAGGCTTAGCTGCTCATAGACGGGAAACATGTGCTCAGTGGACATGTGTGTGCAGTTTGCAGTCACCGTCCCTGACACTGTGAACTGAGTTTGGATGGCATGACTTGTTATACTCATCCTGTTGTTTTTCTTACATAGCTGAACTGTGGACTTCAAATTGGGTAAGTAAGCCAGCAAGGGCCCTGAATCTTTCATATCAGCACCTTCTTGCCTGGTTACTGTATGTGCTTTTGTTTTGCAACCCCTGCCCTGGAATATAGAATAGAAGCACATGATAAATGTTTGTTGAATTTCGAAATCAGTCCATCCTCCTTGCTGATTTTTTATTTATCTCTGGATTCTGCTAATAAAATTTTCTTTTCCCATAAGTTTAATGGCACTTAGGACATCTTTTCTCTTCCTTCTTTTCTTTCTTTCCTTCCATCTTCCCTCCCTCTCCCTCACCTTACTCTTTCCCTTCCTTTTTCACTTTCACATCTTGTACCCATGTCCCCAGGTCTGATAGGAAGAATCCACCTGAACTGGGGCATTTGAGGCTAAAGGTCTATCTTCTCCTAACAACTGAGCTGACCCCTGCTTGTTCCCAGGCCTGCAACCAGCCTCTGAGGTCACTTATTCAGCCATCCTTTTTGACAGTATTGGAAGCACACATCTGCACAGGCTGGGATAAGATAGTCACACCTAAGACAACTGAAGAATGTAATTTCTTCATACAGGGCCTGAGAAGGGTGCACACACCTCATATTAAAACCAGTGATCCTCTGTTATAAGCTGTTGGGCCAGCACAGTGCAAAGCCATTTATTCATCTTCACAAAATCTTACAAAGTAGGGATCTCTCCCAATTTAGTATCAGTATCTTTACTTTCCAGATGAAGGAAAAGATCAATTGCTGTATAATACAAATACCTACTACTATTTTAAACATAAATATATTTTAGAATACATAACACAAATAAAGTAAACATAAATATTGTTATTAAAGTAATACTATATTATTAAAAGTATTAATATTGCTTAATAATTATAGATTATACTTACTATGAGTTATAATTTTAACATCAATACTACTTAATTTGTTTCAATGAATTAATTATAATTCATTGGAAATGATGTTCACTGTAACTAATAATAAAAATATTGTATCCTTCTATGTACTTAACCATGAATTATGCATTGTACTTTCATCTTCTCATGTAATCTTTATACAGTTCCCTAAGATGGATACTGTTATTGTTGCTCTTGGGTGGATAAAGTGATCAGGGGGTGAAGAATGTACTGAAGGTCCTACAGTTCAGTGCATTTCAGTTGCTTAGTTATGTCCGACTCTTTGCGACTCCATGGACTCCAGCACACCAGGCTTCCCTGTCTATCACCAACTCTTGGAGTTTACTCAAACTCATGTTCATTGAATCAGTGACGCCATCCAACCATCTCATCTTCTGTCATCCCTGTCTCCTCCCGCCTTCAATATTTCCCACCAAAGAGTCAGTTCTTTCCATCAGGTGGCCAAAGTATTGGAGCTTCAGCTTCAACATCCATCCTTCCAATGAATATTCAGGACTGATTTCCTTTAGGATGGACTGGTTTAATCTCCTTGCAGTCCAAGTGACTCTCAAGAGTCTTCTCCAACACCACAGTTCAAAAGCATCAATTCTTCAGCACTTAGCTTTCTTTATAGTCCAACTCTCACATTCATATATGACTACTGGAAAAACCATAGCTTTGACTAGACAGAAATTTGTTGGCAAAGTAATGTCTCTGCTTTACCACAGAAAGGAGCTAACTCTGTCCTTGGAGGACTGAAATTTGAATCCAGGTTTCTTTGACAGAAAGTCCACATTCTTTCCTTTCTATCAAGGCCCTTGGTCTTTACTGTGCCCTTATGTTAGCACCCCTCTAAATCTATATTCTGGAGGAGGCAATGGTAACCCACTCCAGTACTCTTGCCTGGAAAATCCCGTGGACGGAGGAGCCTGGTATGCTGCAGTCCACGGGGTCGCTAAGAGTCGAGCACAACTGAACATCTTCACTTGCACTTTTTACTTTCATGCATTGGAGAAGGAAATGGCAACCCACTCCAATAGTCTTGCCTGGAGAATCCCAGGGACAGAGGAGCCTAGAGGGCTGCCATCTATGGGGTTGCACAGAGTCAGACTGAAGTGACTTAGCAGTAGAAGCAGTAGCAGCAGTAGCAAACCTATATTCTTGGCTAATTGGAATCCTCAAACCTTCCAAGTCAGAGAAGGGTGGGCAATTTCAATGTCCCAGGAATGAGGGGCCATTGGAACCATTTCTTTAGACCAGCATCTTGCAGACGTCCCCCACTCTCCCCCATGTCATCTGAAACTTGAGTCAGAAACTGAGCAAAGCCACAAAGACAGTTCCAGGAGGTGTGGTGTGACCAGGAATAAACACAGGCAGGGAACATTTGAACCAAAAGGCACTGAAACTTGACAACCAGGACATGCCAGGACATGCCAGCTCATGGCTCATAAAGGTTGCAACTTTTGTTGTGAACATTCAGTCACTTGGTTAAAATACTACTACTAATAATACCACCTGCTGACACTATTGGGGTTCTCCAGCATTTGAGGGGACAGCACAGTCAAATTCCACTAAAAGGAGCATGAAACCACAGGCCTACAGACATTTTTTGCCTTTGAAGGGAGCAGATGCAGGGTAGGGTTAAAGGGTGGAATTTCCCTGGCTCCTTCCATGACGCCAAGACCAAGGTTAGAAATGAACTGAACCACCTTGTAAAAAGCATTATATATAAAGTCATCTGTTTACCTCAGCCGCTGCTGTCACAGCCCCATGTTCCTATCAAGGGCTTAAAGCAAATACTGTGAGCGGCTGAAGAACAACACCGTTTCTGATTCTCTCCTAAGACCTGATTCACTTATAAAATGGGCTTATGAACTTAAAATTATGAGAGGGGAGGATGGAGGGGAAAGACAAGAACCCCTTTATTTAGCATATTATTCACAATGAAAATTGGCACAGAAGTCAACCACATACATTAACATAGCTTGGGAGAGTTTAAACCTTATGAACACATTTCTGTGGAAAAATGCGAATATGGAAAATCCCCTCTCTTATTTTGCCCTTTCCAAAAAAGCGTTGAGTTCTGCGCTCCATGTGTATTCGTAACCTCACTTAAAAACCAAGAAATTAATTGCCAAGTGAGCTGGGGGAGCCTGAGCTGAAGGGAGCTGAGGGTCTGCTGCCTTGTAAACCAGAGTAGGGGAAGGGAGGAGGCCTGGGACTCCCTTGCAAGTCAGACTTCCTCTGATCGCAGAGGGGATGCACAAGGAGACCCTCAGAGGTTCTCTGCTGATGGGGGTGTCTGGTGGAGAAAATGCATTCTAATTAGAGAGGGAGAGAGATCTGTTTCTAATCTTGCTCAAAATACACCAATTTAAAGGGAAGTTATAGTTAGAGAATTGTACACAGCAGTACCCCAGGAGTCTGGTGTGGTGAGCTTGTCACTGGGTTTTATTCATTCGGTGCTTCCTTAAGGACTCTGCAAGTACTTAGAAACACACATAATCATCCTCTTCAAAACCGCCTCTAAGATAGATAGAGGCATCTGCTGATAATTCTTCTTGTTTTAGTTATTTTTCAGGCTCTACAAGATGTCAGATTCCCTGGAGAATAAGGAATTTAGCAATTCAGTCACAAAAAGGGGAAACAATTTACAGATAAATAAGCTAAGAAAAACTTCCACCACTGCATAGCACTATCCACCAGTGTATCTCTTGATCCTCTTCCCACCCACCCATCCATCCATCCATCCATTCATTCATCCATCCACCCATCCATTCACCCATCCATCCACCCACCCATCCACCCATCCATCCACCCAGCCATCCGTCCATCCATCCATCCCTCCACCCATCCATCCATCCATCCTCCCATGCATGAAAAGAATGACATATTGAGAGTTCACAGGGCACTTGCCTATGCACATGCAAAGTTCTAAAGAAGCCCTGGAGAGAAACTTACAATTTCTGAAAAATCCTCACTGCTTAGCCTGGAGAGCAGAGCAACACAGGTTCTGGTGAGGAGATAGAGCATGCAAAGGCTGAGAAGTAGGAAAGGAAATTTATGAACCCAGTGAAATGCTAAGTGAATATATTAAGTAACTCCGTCGCTGAAAGTATTCAAATAAGGAAATACAAGAGTCAGGAAACAATTGATACTTTTTAGGAAGCACTCAGCAAGATTCTTGAGCATCCATTCTTCTGAGGAGGCACCTGAAGACCAGTAAGGATGGAGAGGCTGGTCATCTAAGGACATACAGGCTATGCTGAACGAAATGGATAGTTGGTTACAGTTTAAAATGTTTGCTCTATAAATTGTGCTTCTAACTTCTGGGAGTAAAATGGCCTGTGATGGCAAATGCTAGAATCAGGGAGTCCACTAGGACAGTCATTCAGGCAAGATGGTAGTGGCATATGAATTACGACCTTTCAGGTAGGAAACGGAAAAAAATGAGATGCGAGCTTAAAAACTATTGTAGAAGATAAGGAAATTAGAACCTTTTTCTGGGAAGCAAAAGAATGGGAAAGAAGAAAATACCTCCCCCTCTCCCCTAGGTGGTTGCTGCAAGCGTGGTGGGTGTTCCAGGGGTCAGCGTGGGAACAGGGCAGAGGGCAGGCTCCTGCCAGCAAATAAGGTAGTTATGGGTGGGCTGTACTTGAGATCAGCTACCCACCCCACTTAGCTATGGAAAGAGAAGGTTTGAATTGAGCTAGCTTCCAGAATGTCAGATACCTCTGTGCACATATTTATCTTTCTTGCAGGTATTCCATTATTTCTATGTTGTGACATTTTTAGTCTTTAAATCCAAAAATGGAAAAAAGAAGTGGAAATTCTTTGATATTTGGAGTTAGAGTTTCTCAGATCCAATTGGAATGAAATTCGGCTGTCACAAACCTTGAATACCATTACAATATTAAATTTCAAAAATAATGTTAAGCATGAAAATGATTTTCAAATTATTTTTTGAAAATCGCAAAGTAAAAGTTTTGGTATCCTGAAATCATACTGCTGTTGTTCCTTGTGGCCCAAACAGAGCTGCCTTACATTTTCAGAAAGTGCAAGCTTTCTCATACATGCACATGGGAACATGATGTGACAGTCACCACTGTCCTTACTTGAGGTGTCACACTGCCTGGGGATCACCCATCACTGCATTTATAGCAGTACATCAGCAATTACTTTGAACTTTTTGTTAATGAGTTTCAAAATTTGTTAATTGGAGTCCTTTAAATGATTAGAAAGTTGGGCTTGGATATAATACCATTTGAATTTGTCACAGATTTACTCAACTTAGTGTATAAGTTTGGCAAGTGACTTTTTTAAAAACATAGAACAAGTGTCATTTAGTCCACTGTTATTCAAAGATTAACTCTGACCATCACTTCCCATAGAAAAATGGACCAAGATCTCTAAAAGTAAATAATGATGGGTGAATTTATATATCTATATATATCATAAACACTTCCAAATATACTATGTTTCTTTTCTGTATGTGAGGGGAGAAGGGAAGTTACAGAAAGAAGGTAGGTATGCAAAGAATAGAAGGTGGTTCTTGTTATTTTTCAAAACCAGTTCATCTTTTCTAATGAGTCATATCCCTGTGTCTGAGCCAAGTTCTTCCATGTCCCCACTGGCCTCGGCTTTGGGAATCCTGGGTATGACTCATGGGTCAGGATCCTGAAGACAGAGTCCTATATTCTCCAAAAACAATTTAGGCCCCTCAGCCTGTGATGCAACAATACAACTTCATATAAATCAGTGGAAGCTTTTATGAGTTGACTAATATGTTAACACCCTGTGATCCAGAAATGGAGTTGCCTAAGCTTTTTTCAAGCTGGGTCGTATAAACTGTGTCTCAAGCAGTGTTGTAGAGTTTCCAGTGTCTTCAAAGATGATGTGGCAGAATGGGCCAACAAATGGATGATTAATATGCCTGAATTTTGTGCAATTCCTAACTCTATTTTTTGGTTGGAAACAGATCAATTCCTGTACATTTACTTATTTATTCATTTAATTTTTAGTGGGTCATCATTATTTTTAAAATTTTATTTTCTATTAGAGTGTAGTTGGTTTACAATGTTTCGTTAGTCTCAGGTGTACAGCTAAGTGATTCAGTTATACATGTACACATATTTGTTCATTTTCATATTCTTTTTTCATTTTGGTTATTACAGAATATTAAGTCAAGTTCCCTGTGCTATACAGTAGGTCCTTGTTGATTATCTGTTCTGTATATAGTAGACATATATGTTAGTCCCAAACTCCTAAGTTATTCCCTCCATATTTCCGCTTTCCTAACCAGATATTTATTTTCTAAGCCAATAAGTCTGTTTCTGTTTTGCAAATAAGTTCATTTGTGTTGTTTTTTAGATACCACATATAACTAATATTATATGATATTTTTCTTTCTCTGTCTGACTTTCATCACTCAGTGCGATAATCTCTAGGTTCATCCATGTTGCTGCAAATGGCATTATTTTATTATTTTTATGGCTGAGTAATATTCCATTGTACATATGTACCACATCTTCTTTATCTGTTCCTCTGTTGATGGACACAGGTTGCTTCCCTGTCTTGGCTATTGTATACAGTACTGCAGTGAACATTTAATTATGGTTTTCTCTAGATATATGCCCACTAGTGGGATTGCTGGATCATATGGTAGCTCAATTTTTAGTTCATACTGTTCCTCATAGTGACTGAACCAATTCACATTCCCACCAACAGTATTGGAGGGTTTCCTTCACTCCACATCCTCTCCAGTATTTATTGTTTGTAGCCTTTTTATGATGGCCATTCTGGCTGCTGTAAGGCTCATTGCTTCATTTGAAAATATTTTCTCCCATCCTGTAGCTTAGCTTTTCATTTTGTTTATAGTTTTTTTAATGTGCAAACAATTTTAATTAAGTTCCATTTGATTATTTTTGTTTTCATTTTCATTTCTCTAGAAGGTGGATCCAAAATGATCTTGCTGTAATTTATGCTAAAGAGTGTTCTGCCTTTGTTTTCCTCAAAAAGTCAGTTGTTCCATATAGGGTTCTAACTGTTGCTTCTTGAGACATATAGGTTTCTCAGGAGGCAGGTCAGGTGGTCTGGTGTTTGCATCTCTTTCAGAATTTTCCACAGTTTATTGTGATTCACACAGTCAAAGTCTTTGGCGTAGTCAGTAAAGCATAAGTAGATGTTGTTCTGGAGCTCTCTTGGTTTTTCGATAATCCAACATATGTTGGCAATTTGATCTCTGGTTTCTCTGCCTTTTCTAAATCCAGTTTGAACATCTGGAAGTTCTCTGTTCATGTACTATTGAAGCCTTGCTTGAAGAGTTTTGAGCATTACTTTGTTAGTGTGTGAGATGAGTGCAACTGCACCATAGTTTGAACATTCTTTGCATTGCCTTTCTTTGGGATTAGAATGAAAACTGACTTTTGCAGTCCTGTGGCCACTGCTAAGTTTTCCAGATTTGCTGGCATAGTGAGTGCAGCATTTTCACATCATCTTTTAGGACTTGAAATAGCTCAGCTGGAATTTCATTAACTCCACTAGCATGTTCTTAGTGATGCTTCCTAAGGCTCACTTACTTCGCACTCCAGGGTGTCTGGCTCTAGGTGAGTGATCACATCATCATGATTATCTGGGTCATGAAGATCTTTTTTGTATAGTTCTTCTGTGTATTCTTGCCATGACTTAATATCTTCTGCTTGTTAGGTCCACATTGTTTCTGTCCTTTATCAAGCCCATCTTTCCATGCAAAGTTCCCTTGGTATCTCTAAATTTACTGAAGAGAACTCTAGTCTTTCCCATTCAATTGTTTTCCTCTATTTCTTCACATTGATCACTGAGGAAGGCTTTCTCATCTCTTCTTGCTTTCTCATCTCTTCTTGCTTTCTTATCTCTCCTTGCTTTCTTTGGAACTCTGAATTCAGATGGATATATCTTTCCCTTTCTCCTTCACCTTCAGCTTCTCTTCTTTTCTCAGCTATTTGTAAGGGCTCCTCTAACACCATTTTGCCTTTTTGTGTTTCTTTTTCTTGGATATGGTCTTGATCACTGCCTCTTATACAATGGCACAAACCTGCATCCATAGTTCTTCAGGCACTCTATCAGATCTAATCCCTTGAATCTAATTGTTACTTCCACTGTATAACCATAAGGGATTTGATTTAGGTTATATCTGAATGGTCTATTGGTTTTCCCTACTTTCCTTTCTTCAATTTAAGTCTGAATTTGGCAGTAAGGAGTTCATGATTTGAGCCACAGTCAGCTCCTGGTCTTCTTGTTGCTGATGTTATAGAGCTTCACCATCTTTGGCTACAAAGAATATAATCAATCTGATTTTGGTGTTGATCATTTGTTGATGTCCATTTGCAGAATCTTCCCTTGTGTTTTGGAAGAGGCTGTTTGCTATGACCAATGTGTTCTCTTGGCAAAACTCTGTTATCTTTTGCCCTGTTTCATTTTGCACTCCAAGGCCAAATTTGCCTGTTACTCCAGGTATCTCTTGACTTCCTACTTTTGGATTCCAGTCCCCTATAATGAAAAGGATATCTTTTTTTTTTTTAATTTTAGTTCTAGAATGTATTGTAGGTCTTCATAGAACCATTCACTTTCAGCTTCTTCAGCATTAGTGGTTGGGGCATAGTCTTGGATTACTCTGATATTGAATGGATTGCCTTGGAAATGAACAGAGATCATTCTGTCATTTTTGAGATTGCACCCAAGTACTGCATTTCAGACTCTTTCATTGACTATGAGGGCTACTCCATTTCTTCTAAGGGATTTTTGCCCACAGTAGTAGGTATAATGGTCATCTGAATTAAATTTGCCCATTCCAGTCCATTTTAATTCACTGATTCCTAAAATGTTGGTGTTCATTCTTGCCATCTCTGTTTGACCACATCCAATTTACCTTGATTCATGGACCTAACATTCCAGTTTTCTATGCAATATGGTTCTTTACAGTATCAGATTTTACTTCTATCACCAGTCACATCCACAACTGGGCACTGTTTTTTCTTTGTCTCTGTCTCTTCCTTCTTTCTGGAGTTATTTCTCTACTCTTCTCCAGTAGCATATTTGACCCCAACCTATCTGGGGAGTTCATCTTTCAGTGTCCTATATTTTTGCCTTTTCATACTGTTCATGGGGTTCTCAAGGCATGAATACTAAGTGGTTTACCATTCCCTTCTCCAGGAGACCATATTTTGTCAGAACTCTCCACCATGATATGCTCATCTTGGGGTGGCCCTACACATAACTCATAGTTTCACTGAGTTAGACAAGGCTGTGGTATTAAAGTTTATTGTACTGTAAATAAGATTAAAATCAACATTAAGGCAATACATGATTTAACATATTCCCATGGCCATAAGAACGCTGTGCCCTTGCTCACTTGAGAAATCTCTATCGCCAAAGATCAGAGAGGCTGATCAGTGAAGACCATCTTCACACCTAACACCTGAGCTCTCTCACCTGGAATTCCCATGACTTTGGCATTCAGCATATATTGATGATTTACTAATGCTTATTCTTCAGAGCCAGAATTTTTCCTGAGCTTTGAATTATATTTTCAATTGCTTATTAAACACCTTCATCTCAAACATGGCAAACTCAAGGAAAAAATATTCATACCATAACAAGATCCCTCTTTGCACATTTTCTAACCCATTAAATGTCATCATTATGCCCCTGACTAGAATCTTAAAGTCATTCCTCTTTTTCTTTCAACCACTTCACACAATCAGCCACCAAGTCCTAGCAATTTAACACTTGATTTCTTTCTGTATATTAAACCTAACACCTTTCCTTTGGTACTAGTTGTCTACAGTCACATAAGCAATTAGCAAAAAATTAGCAGTTTAAAACACTCCAGTTTATTTCTCATACTGTCTTTGGTAAGAGGTCTGAGAATAGGTTAACCGAGGCCCCTGAGAAGGGTTTTACAAGCTGTGTTCTCATCTTAAGACTTCAAAGGGTATCTACTTCCAGATTCTTTCATGTTGTTGACAGAACTCAATTTTTTGTGGTTGTAGAAGTGAAATATCATCTCTTTGCTGGTGCTGATCTGGGGGCTTGCATTCAGCTCCTTGAGGCCTACATTTCATGTGTCATCTTCAGAGCTAGCACTGGAGAATCTCCCTAAAGGTCAAATTCCTTTCACACTTTGAATCTCTTTCACTAGGAAGGTCCCAGTCCCTTTTTATTACTCATCTGGTTAGGTCAGGTTCACTGGAGATAATTTCAACTCATCTGGGGCCTTAATTATTTCTGCAAAATTCCTTCACAGAAGCACTGAGATAAATGCTTAATTGAATGACTTAGAGAAGGTGAGTATATACCAAGGCATGTGGATTTGAAGGGATTAAGGAGGAATTCTTCCTTCCATATTTTCCATGGCCACTGTTTTAGTCAAGGCTCTAACAATCTCTGTGTTAGACAATGGCCATCTGACTCTGTCTTGAACTGGAGTTTCTCAAAAGCAGAACTTGGTATAAAAAACTTTGAGTTATCTATTTGCAAGGTAATCCCTCAGGGGGAGGGAAGGGAGTGAAACAGAAAAGGAAGAAAACTAATACATGGTGTTGGAATAACTATGTTAGCATTTCAGTAATTGGAGCTTATTACTGTTGCTGAGTATGAGGAAGCCAGAGTGTCACCTCCCAGCTGCCCTCAGGATTGCTTGAGAGCTGCTCCCACTTGCTTTGAAAATGCTTTTTGAAATTTTTCCTTCTGGTCTAACTAAATAAAACACATATCTGATCCTGTTGCTTCTCTTTCTAAAAACACCTATCTGCTTATCCTGTCAACAAACATTTTGTTTGTTGCAAAATATGACATGCAATGCCCCATGATAGTCACTGTATACTTAGTAGTGAAAAGACAACCGTGTATGAAGCCTATAAGTGGAATGATCCAAAAAATAAAATCTGAATTCCTTAGCATAGTCCAGACCCTTCAAAATATGTTGTGAACTTATTTTGGCAGCATCTTCTCTCATCTTCCCCATTTAAATTATCTTTCATTCAGGTTACAAAGTTCTCAATATTCTTGGAAAATTTTATGCTCTCTCCTGGTTTCATTAACTTTGCTCAGTTTTCAATGTTTTCCCTTTCTGCCTTCTGGGAAGCTCCTACAAAATACCTCATCCAAAATGAACTTCTGTGCACCATTCTGACACTTCTGTCTCAGTAGCATTTATCACTCTTAATGCTCATAACTTTCCTACTGCATAGGAGATCCTCCTGGGATGAAGAATTGCTTTAAGATTACTTTTTGTTTTAGATTTCCAAATATGGCATTGCTTTTGGTTTCAAGTATTTCACCATGTACATAGATAGATAGATAGATAGATACAGAGATAAATAGGCAAGAGATAGATATGCATGTATTACTAGAGAGATGCAGAGATACATAGGTAAAATATGGGCTTCCCAAGTGGCTCAGTGGTAAACAACCTGCCTGCAATGCAGGAGATATGAGTTCAATCCCTGGATTGGGAATACCCCCTGGGGAAAAAAAGAACAAAAGCAATGGCAACCCTCTTCAGCATTCTTGCCTGGAAAATCTCATGGACAGAGGAGGCTGGTGGGCTACAGTCTGGGGGTTTTGCAATGGACACTACTGAGCAACTGAGCACACACATACACAGGTAAGACAAAATAGTAATTTTAAGAATAATTTTTAAGTAGTTTTTTATATTCTAGGAATCAACATAAGAGCTAGATCATCAATGTATCCTTGAAGCTAGGTTTTTATTGCCATTTTCCTGTTTGTTATTAGCTCTATTGAGGTATAATTGACAAAAAAAAAAAGGATGTGTTTAAGAGGTACAACTTAATGTTTTAATATATCTACACATTGTTAAAGTGTTATCATCCATTGATAAGAACCATCTACTATCTTAGTATATTAAACTGGGATATTTATAGTATCCCAACTAGGAGTTGGGATATATTAGAGTATCCCAACCTAGACAGCATATTAAAAAGCAGAGACATTACTTTGCTGACAAAGGTCCATCTAGTTAAAGCTACCTTTTTTTCTAGTAGTCATGTACAGATATGAGAGTTGGACTATAAAGAAAGCTGAGCACTGAAGAGTTGGAGAAGACTCTTGAGCATCCCTTGGACTGGAAGGAGATCAAACCAGTCCATCCTAAAGGAAATCAGTCTTGAATATTCATTGGAAGGACTGATGCTGAAACTCCAATACTTTGGCCACCTAATGTGAAGAACTGACTCATTGGAAAAGACTCTGATGCTGGGAAAGATTGAAGGCAGGAGGAGAATGGGACTACAGAGGATGA
This sequence comes from Ovis aries, assembly GCF_016772045.2. Taxonomy (NCBI): domain Eukaryota; kingdom Metazoa; phylum Chordata; class Mammalia; order Artiodactyla; family Bovidae; genus Ovis; species Ovis aries. Next base: position 48,740,861 of record NC_056066.1, on the reverse strand, counting down.
GATGGTTGGATGGCATCACCAACTAAATGGACATGAGTTTGAGCAAGCTTTGAGAGTTGGTGATGGACAGGGAAGCATGGGGTCGCAAAGAGACATGACTGAGCGACTGAATGACATTGTTAAATAATCCAGTCAAATAGTTACCTTTGTGTATGTATTGGTGGGTGGTAAGACAGAGGATGAGATGGCTGGATGGCATCACTGACTCTATGGACGTGAATCTGAGTGAACTCTGGGAGTTGGTGATGGAGAGGGAGGCCTGGCATGCTGCGATTCATGGGGTTGCAAAGAGTTGGACACGACTGAGTGACTGAACTGAACTGAAGTGAAGAACATTTAAGATCGACCCTCAGCGCACCAGCCACAAGCATCCAGTATCATGCATTGAACCTGGACTGGCGATTCATTTCATATATGATATTATACATGTTTCAATGCCATTCTCTCAAATCATCCCACCCTTTCCCTCTCCCATAGAGTCCAAAAGACTGTTCTATACATCTTTGTCTCTTTCGCTGTCTTGCATACAGGGTTATTGTCACCATCTTTCTAAATTCCATATATATGCCTTAGTATACTGTATTGGTGGACAGGAAGGCCTGCCTGGCATGCTGCGATTCATGGGGTCGCAAAGAGTCAGACACGACTGAGCGACTGAACTGACTGACTGACTGATACTGTATTGCTGTTTTTCTTTCTGGCTTACTTCACTCTGTATAATAGGCTCCAGTTTCATCCACCTCATTAGAACTGATTCAAATGTATTATTTTTAATGACTGAGTAATATATATGAAATAAATCGCCAGTCCAGGTTCGATGCATGATACTGGATGCTTGGGGCTGGTGCACTGAGACGACCCAGAGGGATGGTATGGGGAGGGAGGAGGGAGGGGGGTTCGGGATGGGGAACATGTGTATACCTGTGGCAGATTCATGTTGATGTGTGGCAAAACCAATACAATATTGTATAGTAATTAACCTCTAATTAAAATAGATAAATTTATACTAAAAAAAGATAAACCCTCTTAGCAAATTTGAAATATATATTACAGCATTGTTAATTGTAGTCAACATGCTATACATTAGATCTGTAAAACTTATTCATCTTTCATAACTGAAACTTTGCACTCTGGTGCTTTTATGAACATCGCATTTCTCCCACTCACTGATTCCAGGCAACAAAAATTCTACTCTGTTGTTTCTGTGAATTCAACGTTTTAGACTCCACACATAAATGAGATCAAGCGTTATTTGTGTTTCAGTGACTGACTTACTTCACTTAGCATAATGTCCTATAGGTTCATTCTTTTTGGTGCAAATAGCAGGATTTCCTTTCTCAAAAAGGATTTTTAAGGTGTATACATATTCCATTTTACATACCACACTTTCTTTGTCCCATACTTCTTGATTGACCCCTGGGTTGTTTCCATATCTTGGTTATTGTGAATAATGCTGCAATGAACATGAAATGGCAGAATTTTCTTTGAGACACTGATTTTATTTCCTTTGATTTTATATAAGAAGAATTGCTAGATCATATGGCAGTTCTATTTTAATTTTCTGAGGAGTCTCCGTACTGTTTTCCATAGTGGCTGCATTCCCACCAACAGTATACAAATGTTTCATTTTCTCCAGTAGTTCATCAACACTTGTTATCACTTGTCTTTTTGACAATAGCCATCCTAACAGGTGGGAGATGCTATCTCATTGTGGTTTTGATTTGTATTTCTTCAGTGTTTAGTGATGCTGAGAACTTTCCATACCTCTGTTGGCCTGTTGTATATCTTTCTTTGAAAAGTATCTATTCAATTATTTCCTATTTTCAAATCAGGTTGTTTGTCTTTTTGCGATTGAGTTGAATTCTTTATATATTTTGGACATTAACCCCATATTTGATATATGCTTTGCAAATATTTTCTCCTATTCTAAGGTTGCCTTTTCACTTTTTTGATTGTTTCCTTTGATGCATAGAAACTTTTTAGCTTGATACAATTGTTTTGTCTTTTTTATGACTCTTGTGACCTGTACTTGAAGCATTTCCCAGACCAATAACAAGACACTTTCCCCATATTTTCTTCATCGTTTTACTGTTTCAGGTTTTATATTTAAGTCTTTAATCCATTTTGAGTTTATATCTGTGTGTAGTATGAGATGAATGCCATTTTATTCATCTGTGTGTGGATATCAACTTTACCAGCATCATTTGTTGAAGAGACTATCATTTCCCATATTGTGTTCTTGGTCTTTTGCTGAAAATCAGTTGAACATAAATTGGTGGATTTATTTCTGAACTCCCTATTCTGTTCCATGGGTCTATATGTCTATTTTTCTGCCAATATCATCTTTTTTGATTACAATAGCTTTGTAATATAATTTGAAATCAGTAAGTATAATGCCTCCAGTTTAATTCTTACTGAAGATTGCTTAAGCTAGTTGAGGTCTTTTGTAGTTCGTATGAATTTTAGGATTTTTTTTCTATTGTTGTAAAGAATGGCATTGGGAATTTGATAGGGTTGAATTGAATCTATAGTTCAGTTTGGATTGTATGGACATTTTAACAATGTTAATTCTTCCAATGCATGAACAGGGAATGCTTTTCTATATATCTGTGCCTTCCTTCATTTTCTTCATCAACGTTTTATAATTTTGGGTACAAGTCTTTCACTTCTTTGGTTAAGTGTGTTTTTAAGCATATTTTTTGTTGTGACTATTGCAAATGGGATTGTTTTCCTAATTACATTTTCAGATAGTTTGCTGTTTGTATATAGAAACACCACTTAATATTGTATATTGATTTTATATATTGTATATTTTTATCTTTGTTTATTGGTTTTGTATCCTGCAATTTGGGTCTGATTGTAAAGCTGAAGATCTTATAAAATCAGGGGTTTTAAATTCCATGTCAATAATATCCCTTTTCTTTTTTTTTTTTAAGTTAACCATAGGTTTTCACTGGTTTTATTTATTCAGTTAAAATAATGTAATACTTTATCCCTTTTCTTTTAAAAAATAATATTTTCAACCTGTCTTTATGTGTTTTCTTTTTTCCCTCCTGAACAAAGTATCAAATGTTTGGGAGTATATTGATAAGTGTATCTGATTTAAAAGGTTGTATTTTTTTAAATTAGCTTTGTTAACTTTATAAGCACTATGTGGCATAAGGCTTAGCTTATAACTACAGGAGCTAGAAAACAATTATTAAAAGGAAAGTTTCAAGTAAGAGAAATGTTTCTAGAACTGGCAGTTTTCTTGAACCAAGAGGACTCGAGGAAAAAAAACTAACCCCAACTATGTACCTCAAATTTCTGAGTTCCTGAGTGCAGTTTTAGTGGCAGTATTAAGTACGGAACATTTTAGGTTAAAATGCATCTTTTGCTATATAGGCCAACTGTGGTTTTAAATGATTACCTAACAGAAACTACTTGTATCTACTTTATATCATGCACTAGGCATCACAGGACTAAAGCTAATTTTGAAAACATAACCTTTTAGGTCACATAAACTTATAAATCAGATAAATACACCAAAATCAGATTGATTATATTCTTTGCAGCCAAAGATGGAGAAGTTCTATACAGTCAGCAAGAACAAGAGTGGGAGCTGACTGTGGCTCAGATCATGAACTCCTTATTGCCAAATTCAGACTTAAATTGAAGGAGGTGGAGAAAACCACTAGATCATTCAGGTATGACCTAAATCAAATCCCTTATTACTATACAGTGGAAGTGAGAATTAGATTTAAGGGCCTAGATCTGATAGACAGAGTGTCTGATGAACTATAGACAGAGGATTGTGACATTATACAGGAGACAGGAATCAATACCATCAAGAAAAAGAAATGCAAAAAAGCAAAATGGCTGTCTGAGGAGGCCTTACAAATAGCTGTGAAAAGAAGGGAAGTGAAAAGCAAAGGAGAAAAGGAAAGATATACCCATTTGAACTCAGAGTTCCAAAGAATAGCAAAGAGAGATAAAGCCTTCCTCACTGATCAATGCAAAGAAATAGAGGAAAAGAACAGAATGGGAAAGACTAGAGATCTCTTCAAGAAAATTAGAGATACTAAGGGAACATTTCATGCAAAGATGGGCTCAATTAAGGACAGAAAGGGTAGAGATCTAACAGAAGCAGAAGATATTAAGAAGTGTCAAGAATACACAGAAGAACTGTACAAAAAAGAGCCTCATGACCCAGATAATCACAATGGTGTGATCACTCACCTACAGCCAGACATCCTGGAATGTGAAGTCAAGTGGGCCTTAGAATGCATCACTACGAAGAAAGCTAGTGGAGGTGATGGAATTCCAGTTGAGCTATTTCAAATCCTGAAAGATGATGCTGTGAAAATGCTGTACTCAATATGCCAGCAAAGTTGGAAAACTCAGCAGTGGCCACAGGACTGGAAAAAGTCAGTTTTCATTCCAATCCCAAAGAAAGGCAATACCAAAGAATGCTCAAACTACTGCAAAGTTGCACTCATCTCACATGCTAGTAAAGTAATGCTCAAAATTATCCAAGCCAGGCTTCAGCAATACGTGAACCATGAAGATCAAATTGCCAACATCCTCTGGATCATGGAGAAAGCAAGAGAGTTCCAGAAAAACATTGATTTCTGCTTTATTGACTATGCCAAAGCCTTTGACTGTGTGGATCACCATAAACTGTGGAAAATTCTGTAAGAGATGGGAATACCAGACCACCTGACCTGCGTCTTGAGAAATCTATATGCAGGTCAGGAAGCAACAGTTAGAACTGGACATGGAACAACAGACTGGTTCTAAAATAGGAAAAGGAGTATGTCAAGGCTGTATATTGTCACCCTGCTTATTTAACTTCTATGCAGATTACATCATGAGAAACGCTGGGCTGGAAGAAACACAAGCTGGAATCAAGATTGTGGGAGAAATATCAATAACCTCAGATATGCAGATGACACCACCCTTATGGCAGAAAATGAAGAGGAACTAAAGAGCCTCTTGATGAAAGTGAAAGAGGAGAGTGAAAAAGTTGGCATAAAGCTCAACATTCAGAAAACTAAGATCATGGCATCTGGTCCCATCACTTCATGGGAAATAGATGGGGAAACAGTGGAAACAGAGTCAGACTTTATTTTTTCGGGCTCCAAAATAACTGCAGACGGTGATTGCAGCCATGAAATTAAAAGACGCTTACTCCTTGGAAGGAAAGTTATGATCAACCTAGATAGCATATTCAAAAGCAGAGACAATACTTTGCCAACAAAGGTCCGTCTAGTCAAGGCTATAGTGTTTCCAGTGGTCATGTATGGATATCAAAGTTCGACTGTGAAGAAAGCTGAGCGCCAAAGAATTGATGCTTTTAAACTGTGGTGTTGGAGAAGACTCTTGAGAGTCCCTTGGACTGCAAGGAGGTCCAGCCAGTCCACTCTAAAGGAGATCAGTCCTGGGTATTCTTTGGAAGGACTGATGCTAAAGCTGAAACTCCAATACTTGACCACCTCATGAGAAGAGTTGACTCATTGGAAAAGACTCTGATGCTGGGAGGGATTAGGGGCGGAAGGAGAAGGGGATGACAGAGGAAGAGATGCCTGGATGGCATCACCTACTCGATGGACATGAGTTTGAGTGAGCTCTAGGAGTTGGTGATGGACAGGTAGGCCTGGTGTGCTGTAATTCATGGGGTTGCAACATGGGGTTGCAAAGAGTCGGACATGACTGAGTGAACTGAACTGAGAGTTAATATGGTTCTGATAACATCACGTAAGTTTAAAGTTATAGAATGAATGTCTTTGGAATCACCTTTGACCTCTACATAACAGTACACTTGTGTGCACAACCTCATTTGGAGTACATGTCAAAAGGCTAATTTATAAATGCATTTAAACATGGAAAATGTAAATGTGAGGTCACACTGAAGGGCCTTGTGGCATGCATGCCCTGGTCAAAAAGAGTGAAGTAGCTGATATTTTGAAGTTGTCATCACCTGGGCCCTGGCATACACAAGTATTTTACTTCAGACATACTCATGTCTTGGAGAATGAAGACAAACGTCCCTCTCTGCATTGCCTCTCCTCACCCACACACCAAAATCATTCCTGCCATTAATCATGACAACTCCTTTTTATGTAAATAGAAAGCATTATACCACAAATATATATACTTGGCATATGACACATTAAGGTGATGCCCAATCAAAGGACAATGTAATGCCAGAGCTAGTGGAAATTAGACAGATATCTGGAAATGAGATAAGGAAGGAAAGGAGGGAAAGAAAATGAATGAAGAGAAGAAAGAAGGAAAGAATAAAGGAAAGGAGGAGGGTGGAGGCAGGGAGGGAGGAAGGCAAAAAAGGAAGAAAACAATATGATTTCTCAGGGAAGAAAGGACAGGAGACCTTGTCTTGGAGGCAGAAGCAGAGACATGAAAAATCTCCAAGGACCTTTCCAACACAGACACTGAATCTCTGGCCTTAGCCTTTCCAAACAATGAAACGATAGGAGAATTCAGGGCCTGGGCACTGCTCCGGCATAACTGTGGACAGATTTTCCCCCATATGTTTACAGAATTCTGAAAGTACAGAAATAGCTGTTGAGCTCTAAGCAGTTTTTGTAAAATTACCCCAGCTCAGGGATGTTTTCATTCTACCCTGGGGACTCTTTGGTGAAATCTAAATAAGTGGAAAGATTCAGCTATTTTGGAGTTTTCCTTGTGCTAAATAATATTCTGTAGATTGGATTAAAAGCAGAAAAAAATGTAGATATTTTCACATTCACATAAATCAAAATGGCTGAATGTTTAAAAACAAACAAAAAAGTGCCCTCAGGCTGAAAGTAATTATGGAAATTCTTAGTCAAAAGGGATAATTTATTAGATCATTTATAATGAACACAACACACAAATGAAAACTGGTGTCTCTGACCTCAACTACCGCAACCACTACGATGTTTTCTATTTATAAAAATGATCACAATAAGGCTTGTGGAGGCCCTGTGAAGGAGTTAATTTAAGGGTCCACCTGACTGACCCACCTGATTCCAGAGACAGTAGCTGCCCAATGTGACAACTGTGAGAGACTATTCTTTCTTCTTTGATTCCATGGATTGATTTTATTGACTTTTAGGAGATCACTTTTTTCTTTATTTAAATTTAATTGGAGGCTAATTGCTTTACAATGTTGTATTGGTTTTGCCATACATCAACATGAATCTGCCGTGGGTGTACACGTGTTCCCCATCCTGAACCCCCATCCTACCTCCCTCCCCATACCATCCCTCTGGGTCATCCCACTGCACTAGCTCCAAGCATCATTTATCTTGCATTGAACTTAGACTGGCAATTCATTTCTTATATGATATTATACATGTTTCAATGCCATTCTCCCAAATCATCCCACTTTTTAAATTAATTAATTTGCAAAAGCACAAATGAGGCTACCTACCTGATGACTTCCCTCTTTTTTTTCAGAGAAGGAAACATCACTTCTCCAAGAGGCCTTCACTGACCAAATGCCTAACAATATCAAGCTGAATATTATATATTGTAATCTCAGTATCTGTCTTACTCTTAGACTGGAATCCCCAGAAGTGCAGAAACCATGTTTATTATACTCACCATGAGGGCCTCATACCTAACCTTTAGCAGATACTCACAAACATTCATTGAATGAATGAAGAAAAGAATACTAGCCCTAATAGCTAGATAATATAATTGTGTTGGTAGAAAGATTCTGCCTGAAAATAGTAGGATATTGAACTGAATTTAATAAAATGCCCAGAGCTGGATGTTTCCAGAGTGGGTTAATTGGGTAGCTTGACCATGTCAGGGCACTGAGTCTACTTCACAATCAAGCTCTTGGTTTTTCCTTCATCATCACAAGAAGGATGCCACAATTACAAGCACTCATCCTCAAACAACTGAGTTTTAAAGCCAGTAAATGTAGAGAGAAGAGATCACTTCTCAAACATATTTTGTCATATTTAATATGACACTTCAGTCATATTAAAGAAAATTGTGGAAGCAACCTAAATGTCCACTGAGGGATGGACAAAAATGTGGTACATATATACAATGACATATTACTTAGCCATAAAGAAGACTGAAATAATACCGCTTGCAGTAACATGGATTGGCCTGGAGATGTAATACTGAGTAAAATAAGTCAGACAGAGAAGGACAAATATCATATAATATTGCTTATATGTGGAATCTAAAAAAATGGTACAAATGAACTTATTTACAAAACAGAAATAGTCATGAATATAGAAAACAAACTTACATCTACCAAGGGGGAAAAGGTGGAGGAAGGACAAATTGGGATATTGAAATTGACATACACAACTACTATATTTAAAATAGGTAGCTAATAAGAACTTATTGTATAGCCCAGGGAACTCTACTCAATACTCTGTAATGATCTACATGGGAAAAGAATCTAAAAAAGAGTAGATATATGTATATGTATAACTGACTCACTTTGCCGTATACCTAAAACTAGCACAACATTATAAATCTAGTATAACCCAATAAAAATTAATTTAAAAGAAGAAGAAAATTGTTCCTCAGAGATCTTCTGAACAGACTTCTTCAGTTCCTGATGGCCAGCATATGATCACAAACTCTTAGCCTACCTATCTGCAAGGAAGACTGGGAAAACAAGTATCTGGCATTTTCCACATCTATATTAATGGAAGAGCTCTGTGAGCAAGAAGACAGAAGTAGACAGACAGCAATCAAGAGTCTACCAGAGGGGCCTTTGATTGTATGCTTTATTTATCATTGTTTGTTTTAAGTATGCCATTAAAATGGGAGCCCTATGTGCATGAAGAGCATAGGAAGACTATGTCCTGCATGCAGCTTTCCCTGGTCCATGGATAGACGTAAGTATATGAATCCAAAAATGCTTCATGAATAATTGCATCCAATGTCTGATAGGGAAAAAGGGAAAAAAAAAACTTTCAACATGATGACCTTGAAGATGATTTTGAACTCCTAATAGTCCCTCACAGTTGTCAGAGAAACACAGAAATGCATATTGTTTCATTTTGCCATCTGTAGACTGATGTTTCTTTAACTGATGGCTGCTGGACTCTAGTGATTATCATCTCAGCAAAATGGTCTTGTTAGATCTGGGGAAGCAGTATGTAATGTTTTATTAATTTTTTTATTCCACAAAATGTAAAATTTGCTTTCAAGAACCTTCCAGATCAATCAAAACATTCCACGAGCATGTTATATAGACACTGTTTGGAGAATCAGAAGAATCATAGACTGTTTCATGTTAGATATGACATCAGATGTTTCTTTGCACATATATTGAAACCCAAGATTATTGCAAAGTCAAAAGACATAGACTCAACTCATTTTGCAAATGTCATACAGGCTTTTAGGTTCAGACATCTTTTGCTTTTTATATCCTGCTAGCTCAACTTCTAAACTTGGTTTTAAAAACTTCTCATTTAGCCACAAAGTGCTGAAATATTCTGTTTCAGCTTTGTTGGCAGGAATTTGACTTACTTGGGAATAGAAGCCAGCCTGTAGATCTGACTTGGAGATGAAGGATGAGTTCCATCTTCAACTCAGAAAGATAGGAACATGAGGGCCCCATTCAAGGTTTTCTCAGACCCAGAAGATGAGTGACTCCACTGTTCCTTGGAAGCATTATTCATATCTGGCAAACTCATTCACTGGTTGAAGCTCAAGCTAGTATTTCCAGAGTGCTGCAGTCATGAGCTCTTCTCAGCATGGGATAGCTTTACACACCATGCTACTTGGGATCACCTAAAATTTTAAGCTAACCTCTAGAAAATTTGCCTGGTGGTTTGGTATTACAGGAAATTCAACTGTATTGTTTAGGTTTTTTTTCTTTTTTCCCCTAGCCTCATCATTAAATTCATCTTCTCTTAAATTTATTTGTTAGTTTCAAAAATTTAAATCTACATTTTTCAAACAACACCTTTCCCTTTTGCTTCCATCCTGCAAAGCTCCATACAGCTAGCCCCTCCTACATTTGCAGTGATTTGCATGTTGTTCTGTGACTGTGATGTGATGAGTCTCTCAGAACACTCACACAGATACCAGTGGAGGATGGCTTGTTCCTGTATGTAAATATTATAGATGACAGCATTCCTTTTGGAAGTTTGGAAAAAGTTTAATTTTGAAGGCTTGGCATTTCCCAAAATCACTGATAGTATTTAATATAATTAAAGCAGGTTTGATATTTGGGTTGGGAAGATCCCCTGGAGAAGGGAAAGGCTACCCACTCCAGTATTATGGCCTGGAGAATTCCATGGACTGTATAATCCATGGAGTCACAAAGAGTCAGATATGACTGAGCGACTTCTGCTTTCACTTTTCAAAGAATATTTAGGACACGTTCAAAAGGAAAAACCTACAGGATGCTTGGGGCTGGTGCACTGGGATGACCCAGAGAGATGGTATGGGGAGGGGGGTTCAGGATTGGGAACATGTGTACACCCATGGCAGATTCATGGTGACGTATGGCAAAACCAACACAATATTGTAAAGTAAAATAAAATAAAATCTCAAAAAAAAAAAGGAAAACCGGGGAAAGGTGTGGCGTATGTTCCCTCATGTTGTCCAAAGACCATCTGCAACAAAATTAACTGAAGAGCTGTTTATGAAATTGTAAATTCTTTTTTTAAATATAAATTTATTTATTTTAATTGGAGGTTAATTACTTTACAATATTGTATTGGTTTTGCCATACATCACCATGAGTCTGCCACTGAATGTACTAAATCAGGCTCAAAAATGGGGTGAGTTTTCAAAGTATGTCCTTTTTGTCTCATTCTCAAGGTGATTCTCACACATCATTTGAGAACTGCTAGCATAAGACACTTTCAACTTTTCCATTTTTCAGTCAACCTGAAACATAAGCAAAAGAAAGATGTTAGTTTCTAGATGGGTTTCCCCAGTGGCTCAGTAATAAAGAATCCACCTGCAATGGCTTGGCTTTGATCCCTGAGACAGGAAGATCCCCTGGAGAAGGAAATGGTAACCTACTCCAATATTTTTGCCTGGAAAATTCCATGAACAGAAGGACTTGGTGGGCTACAGTCCATGGGGCCCCAAAAGCATCACACAAGACTTGATGACTAAACAACAACAAGTTTGTAGATAGCGTGCTGGTCATGGCTATCATTTAAAGCATTCTTGGATAGTGGATTTTTTTGACAGACTGGGGAAGCTAATAACACATCTCTTCTCAGATTAAGATTTTCCAAAGCATAAAAAAACCCACATTTGATCATAAATAAAATAATTATGTTAAAGTATAACTTTGTCTATGGACCCCCTTGGGGACTGTGAACCCCAGGTTAATAGTCCTTAAGTGAAGAGACAAAGTAACCCAATCAGAAATGACTAAATGGGAATGACAGATCAGATTTGGTTAGATGCTACCTGAGGCTTGCAGTCTAATTTAGGATTAGTTTCAGCAAAATGATCTAAAATTACTTCAGAGAGAAGAGGGGCTGAAAATGATAATGAAAGTGTTTAGAGACAGAACCTGTAGCAAAAGGATAAAATATATACCCTTTCTTTTCTGTCTCCTATTTCTCCCTTTACACTGGATATTCCCTCTCAGTCTGTACCAACAAAAAAATACTCTTTCACTTAAAAGTCAGTTTTTAAATTTATTTTTAATTAGAGGGTAATTGCTTTACATGTTTTGTTGGTCTGCTGTACAACAACCCGCTGCTGCTGCTGCTAAGTCGCTTCAGTCGTGTCCGACTCTGTGCAACCCCATAGACGGCAGCCCACCAGGCTCCCCCGTCCCTGGGATTCTCCAGGCAAGAGTACTGAAGTGGGGTGTCATTGCCTTCTCCAAAGCATGAAAGTGAAAAGCGAAAGTGAAGTCGCTCAGTTGTGTCCGACTCTTAGTGACCCCATGGACTGCTGCCCACCAGGCTCCTCCGTCCATGGGATTTTCCAGGCAAGAGTACTGGAGAAGGGTGCCATTGCCTTCTCCGACAACAACCTGAACCAGCTATAAATATACATATATCCCCTCCCTCGCGAGCGTCTCTCCTACTCCCACATCCCAGGCTTCAAGGTCATCACAGAACACTGGTCCTACATTTCCCTTTGTCTATCAAGCTACTTCTCTCCTTTTTTCCCTTAGTGATTTATCTAGAAAAAGTCATCTATACTTCTCTCTCCTCTCATCTATGATCTACCTCCTATCCCCCTTTAAGATGTTCTTGTTTCAGCTGAGTCAGCAACAGCTGACACTACTGACCACACCCTCTGTTTATAGTCTACTAATTTAAATTTCCAGTTCTTTCCACGGCAGTTGTTCCTTTTCAATCTCTTCTCTGCGGGCTCCTATTTCTCCATCATTCCTAAAATGCATCTCATGACCAGTCTGCCCTCAATCCTCTTTCCTTTAGACTTTGTCACCACCACCACACACTGCCTTGGCTAGGTCTCCAGCTCTATTACTGCTTTATTGTAGAGGTTACCTAACTCGCCTCCCTAGCTTCTTCTCTAATCTCAAGGTGGAGGTATTCCTCTTCTTTGGGAGCTGACCTTTCCCTTGTTTCATACCATTGTTTGCCTATCTTCTCCTCCCAAATGTCCTCGTGGAAGTCATTTCCGTTTAAGTGAAGTATCTTTCTGTGTGTCCCCAGAGTTCCCTTAAACCTAAGTGAAGCTCTCAAAATTGCCCCATCAATGATCTCCCTTTCTAGCTTATGAGCTTCTGGAGATCAGGGTACTTAGCCTGGGCCTTTCCTGTCCATCCTCCCATCAGACATATAGAGGGGCTCAAATATTCTTCATCAAATTAGGAAACTAGCCTTAAGAAAAGCCAAAGGACTTATTTTTAAAAATGAAAGCATTAATCAATCTATATATCTAGTATAACCATAAACTACTATCATTCATTCTCTGCCTTTTTAAAAAATAGGTTTTGTGAGAATGTTTATACTATAATATAGAACAGAAAGAAGGAGAGGAAAATAAATGATAGAGAGAAGGAGATGGTCAGTTAATTAAGTCTTCCATTTGGACTCTGTGAAACAAAAAATTCCTGAATCCCCTGCCAGCTGCTAACTGCCATTCTATAATAGATTCATCTCACTCATTCACCTTTTAATTCATTCAACACATAATTTTGAGTGCTGACCACATGTCAGTATGAAAGGCATTGGGAATTCAGTGGTGAGCAAATATTCAGAGTTCTATCCTCAGGAAAATAAGATTGTAATGAGAGAGGTAGACAATAAATAATTACATGCTTATATGCTGTGATAAATGCATGAAGAAAATTTTTCTTGAAAGATCAATGGGACAAATGACAAATACACTTTCTATTTCTCAAGGTCTCTGGGTCCTGGAGATTTAACCTGCCCTTGTCTGAGTCTTGACTTCCCTCGTGGCTCAGACTATAAAGTGTCTGTCTACAATGTGGGAGACCTGGGTTCGAGCCCTGGCCTGGGAAGATCCCCTTTTCCCCCATCAAGGAAATGACAATCCATTCCAGTACTATTACCTGGAAAACCCCATGGACAGAGGAGCCTGGTAGGCTACAGTCTATGGGGTCGCAAAGAGTCGGACACGACTGAGTGACTTCAGTTTCCTTTCCTTGTCTGAGTCTTAAAGATTTCACTTGTCCTCTTTACTAAAGGCTTTTCATGGCTCAACTTTATTTCCATTCCCTTTACTCATCACTCTGAAAATGTTATCACCTCTTCAGTCCCGTTTTTCTCATTGGCTGAGCCTATGTACCTTGAGATCCATGGCAAGCTCTTTCTTTTTGAGGTGGGCATGGCAGCATGGGAGAAAGATCTCCCATGTGTTCCTCTAGTCATTCTCTAGAACAAACAAACAAACATTCAAGGACATTGCTCTTGTTTTGTTTTTTTTTTTTTCCTCCCTTCCTTCTGTGCATCCTACTTTTACCCCAACCTCCTGGAGTTAACATATATCACATCAAGGAAAGGAAAGAGAGAAAGAAGCAGAAATAACAAGAAAGAAAGGAATAAAAATTAAAATAACAGAAAAGTAAGTAGAAATGATGATTTTCCCTTGGACTTCTCGTGGAAAAGAATAAATTGAATCATTGCCATTAAGATGGATAGTATCACTGGCCCACCTCACCCCTACCTACTACTCGACTGAATAAATGTTTGTTGAGCACCTGCTGTGAACCAGGCATTGTGCACAAGTCTTAATGCAGTAAGCCCTAAGAATTCTGAAATTGTTACATTCTGTGAGATTGAGATGAGGTTATTTGCATATAAGCCCCATAATTTCTACCATGGATCTAGGCCAGTTGGCTCTCCTCTTCAGCAGTGTATTAAGTCACCAGAAGAGGTTTTTTAAACAGAAATGCCCAGGTCCCACCTTCAGTGATGCTGATTTGGTGATCTTGGATGGGCCCAAAGCAATAGTAATTTTTCAAAAGTTGATTTTAATGTGTAGCCAGGACTGAGAGCCATTGGCCTAGGCAGTAGATCAGACCATTCTGAAAGGTAACCAGTCCAATCTTCCAAAGCACAAGGGAGGACTTCTTTTCTTATACACAACTCACATTCTGGAGAACACTCTTTGATACTCTGGAGGAACTGCTCTCCCTCCCAGGTTCTCTCCTCAAGAACTAATCTCATGTTCCAGCATCTCCATACATTTAAGTGCTACTGCAGTCTATGCATGGACAATATTCCCTGTTCAGTAGCGGAGCTCTCCATTGGCTGCATTCCCAATCAATATCCCCCTCTCAAAGTCCCTCCCTTCACAAATGGTGTATATCTAGGACAGGTTGAAACCTCAGTTTCTGTTGGTAATCTATATAATTACATTACTCAGCTACCAAACCTACTCCAGTAAAAAAAAACGTAAGAGATACTTTTTTCTGAACCAAAGAGGTAGGACAGGGACACTCCCTTGGTTGCAACTGTTTTCGGAAGGAGCCCTTATTTGCATGACAATGTCTCTGAAAATAATAGTCCCACCTCCTTGCTGGGCCTTCCTTCTTGGCTGAGAAGGTGTCATCAGGAAATAAAATCTCATCCTGGATGATGGAATTGGCACCACCTTCTAAGTAGACCAAAGAATTTGGAGCTTGTCTAACCAGAAATTCTTACCCACTCCCAAAAAATGCATATCCTGTTCATCCAAAGGATGTTAATTAGCACCTGCTTCCACTACTAAACTCATGGGATCTAGTGTGTTGCTCTTGCAGTTCCTCTGATCTGTGTTGGCAACTGCTCTCTAATGAACCACATTAGTCACATGATGTGCCACCTGATCTACCAGAGAGGGTGTTGCAGGACTTCTTGAACTTAGGTGTGACTACCCCAACAAAACCATTAGACAGTGTGTAAGAAAAGATGCAGCTGGAACTTGGCCAGAAGTTTAATCCAATTAACTTGACAATCATAGTTGCCTTCCCAGAAAAATTATAGAATCAGAGAACACTGAAGCTAGAGGAGACCTTGGAAATTACCTAATCCAGATGTTGTTTACATTTGGGGATTCACTGTGTCTGGTTAGAATCTGTTGAAAGCAACAGACTTTCTTCCTAGAAAAAAATGTGTGTCCATGGTTTTTCCCAAGACTTTAGGAAGTTGGGTCATGGACTCCATCAACTGGGCCCATAACCCACTGTTAAAGAACCCTTAACACACACACACACACACACACACACACACACACACACACACACACATTTTATAGATGAGGACTCTGAAGTCTAGAGAAGCATGTGATTCTTTAAAGGAGTCACAATTCAGCAGCAAAGATACCAGCTCCAAGTCTGAATTCTAGTCTCAGGATTTTCCCAAGATGAAGGGAAATTGTCTTAACCCTTCTTAGATGTTTTGAGGCTTACTTTTTCTGGGATCATTGTCCTTTGTCTTAGGATTCCTGTCCATGGACTTTCCTCTGTCTTCAGGCTGTGCCCTACTGGCAACATGGGAAACCATATCCCTTTGCCTGGCAGCCTCTTTCTCAAGAATACCCTCTTAACCTACTCAAAATTCTTTCAAGCTTGAAGTCTTGGAGTTGGAGAGCTTTCGATAGCCATATCTTCACTGGAGTGCCACCTGGTGGAGCACTGCAATAAATCCTACCTAAGCAAGCAGGAAATGTCCATCATGCAGGGAGCAACCTTCACTGTCTCTTCCATACTGGATGCCAAAAGAATAACTTTATCCAGTTTGCTTGTTTGTTTGTTTTTCTTAAGAATTTTTTTAAACATCACTCAGGCTAGGGGGGTTTTCTTGCATCACCGTTGTCTAAAGGCAACGGGATTCTGTTTCTATCTCTGCCATCTAGGAGCTTCAAGATCTAAAATGTGCATGTTCAGTCTCTCTGACTCTTTGAGATCCCATGGACCGTATCCTGTCAGGTTCCTCTGTCCATGGAATTTTCCAGGCAAGAATATTTCAATTTCTTGAAATATTCCATTTCCTCCTCCAGGGGATCGTCCCAACCCAGGGATCGAACTCATATCTCCTGTGCCTTTTGCGTTAGCAGGTGGATTCTTTATCACTGAGCCGCCTGGGAAGCCCATGAACTCAGGTAAATCATTTAATTGCTTTCATCTGGGACATGATCTGAGGCAATGACTATGACACTTGCTTGCTGTGTGACTGTGACACGTCATCACTTAAACTTCCTGTAGCTCAGTTTCCTCTTCTCTAAAAGAAGGAAGACAGTAATATCACTCATCTCTTAAGATTGTTGTAAGGCTTTAATTATATACTTTGTTCAGTTTTGTGACATTTTATCCATGACACAATATTGACTTTGAAGGAAGATCTTATCACAGTAACTGAGACATCAGATGTGATCAGTACAATTTCCCAAAGACATTGATTACTGAGGAATGTATGAGATCATACATATCAAGCACTCAGTGCAGTTCCAGGTTCATAATACATACTTAGTGCTCTTGTTTATTAAAATTCAGTGGAAATAACTTAGTGATTAAAACATAACCTCACAGATTACAATATCACATGTGAAACTGGCATATTAGTAAGACCTAGAAAATTCAGATGTTAGTTGAGGAAAGGAAACAAGAGACTCAAGTTCAACTCACTTTATCGATTATGAAAGAGAGGTTCAGTAGTACCAAGGAGTCATTCAAGCACGCACAGCTATAGTAAGTAGTTCAGAACAAAAGTCCAGTATCCAAGCTTTCAGTTCTTTTAGCAAGGCAATAAGACAAATGAATAAAGAAAAGATTTTGAGGAGCTGAATACACAGTGCAAGCCTTTTTATTAGTCAGTTTGAGTGGGTCTCATCTTTAAACAGTGGATTTTCTGCCTCAGGCTTTATTGGTAGGCTGAAAAAAACAAATTCCCAAAACCCCCTCAGTAGCCATAGTCAGACTTCTGCTAGCAGGAAAACCCAGGACTAATTCCTATCTCTGCGAGTGATCTGCTTAGCTACCTGGGAGCATGGAGGCTCCAGGAGACATGACACCATCCCGACTGAGAGCTGGAAAATTCTCAGTGACTGGAAGCTTCCTTCACACCCCTAAGTGTGGAGAGCACCAGACAGGACACCAAACCCAGCACTGGTGTCATGAATAGTGGAAGATTTGCTAGGAAGTTTATGTGTCAAGGCTGCCACACCCTTCCAAGCCCCAAGACAGGTCTCAAAAATGGTTCATGTGGTCTTTTGAATTATTTTTCCTGAGAAAAATATATTAATTATAATCAGGTAAGACTTCCATCTCTTTTTGCCTTGATTTCTGCTCCAACACACTCCCTTTATGTTAGGTGATGTTGAGCAGGTGTGGGGATTTGGGGATCTACCTAAGGGAAACATGAATTGAGAATACACTTAGTTTTAATTTAATAAAAAATAGTTAAGTGGTTTCCAGTCACTTTAATGATGCACATACATTTTTACTTTCCTCTTCAATGTAGGAAAGGCCCCCTGAATCACTTGTCAAGTATCATGACAAAGAGTAGAACCCAGGTCATGTCACAGCATAAATGAGTTTGGTGGTGTATGGTACCTGACACAGGAGCTTTATGGGTGATGCATGAAAAATGAGGCTTTATAGGGAGCCAGAAGCTACTCCATGGACTAGTGAAATTATAAATGGAGGATTCCATTCTCATGGAGAACTCATTAAAATACAAGTCCTCTTCTATTGGAATATACTATTTTCCAGCAATCAATGATATGGTATAACACCTATAACATTTTTTCTTATCTTTTGATGGGAACCAACTGAAACTGAATGTATCAGAATTTTTCTTTGTAGGGCACAGCCTTGTGGCAGTTCTAAAAAGAATGGGTGTACATACGGTTGAAGTGGCATGTTTTATGAATTTCATCAAAAATGAAGAAATTTTGACTAAGCATGCTAACCGAAAGCCTAGGTTATCCTTCTGTTCTTTAACAACAACGAAAATATTACCAAATCCATTGCCACATGAAGAGGCAATAAAGGGAATGTAGCTAAATGTGTAGGGAAGAAAAGTGTAAAACAAGTAAAATAAATTATGTTGCTTTTTGTGATTGTATGAGACATTTTCAGCTTTCTCAGTTCAGTTCAGTCGCTCAGTCTGACTCTTTGCAACCATGGACTGCAGGACACCAGGATTCCCTATCCATCACCAACTCCCAGAGCTTGCTCAAACTCATGTCCATTGAGTCAGTGATGCCATCCAAGTATCTTATCTTGTCGTCCTCTTCTGCCTTCAATCTTTCCCAGCATCAGGGTCTTCACCAATGGGACAGTTCTTCACATCAAGCGCCCAAAGTAATTGGAGTTTCAGCTTCAGCATCAGTCCTTCCAATGAATATTCAGGGTTGATTTCATTTAGGAAATTTAGCTGTTTCTGATGCTTTAGTTTTAATTTTGCATAATGTTTATTTTATAACTATTTTATGATTTTTCTTCCTCTCCCTTGGCCCCTGAAGAAAACATTCTCTGAGCTTCAGTTCAACAAAGCCTCTATGTTTATTCTGGGCAGGGGTAAAGATAAGGATAAATAGGAGGAAGGGAAGGGGAAAAGGAAAAGAAAAAGGCAGTTAGAGGAAAAGGGGGAAAAGTCCGACAGGGAAGAGAATCAGTCTTGATGGGATCAAGCAGTTTGAATGTTCTTGGGCCTCTGAGGAGGTCAAGAGACAACAGACACAATGAATACACTTTTCCAAAGGAAGGAAAGGCAAGGAATCCTGGCTGTGAGTTCATTTCACCAACTGGAATACTTGAAGACATGGAATAGCATCCATTTTATTTGACTCATGGGTTGGATATTTCACTATTACTCTCCTGCAGGCATTTTCTTTGGTTGACTTTCTCAGGGTGAAAAACCACAAATGCTCCATTAAGTAAAGTTAGAAATTGTTCCTGTTACTGGGCAAGAGTCAGTAGGATTACAAGGCATCCCATGAGAAGAGCTGCCATGTGACAAAGGAGATTATGCCGGGAAATTAATGAGCAAATCTTCAAAACCGTGCCTCTACAGAAAAACCTGTAGTGGCATTATCATGCCTCAGTTTCTACTGGTTTTTGGTAGAAAAAACCCATCTCTCAGATTTATTCTGAAGAATGATTTACTGTCCTTTTTTGTTTTTGAAATTATGAAATGTTTCCTTCCTGAATTCCCTTGTACTCTTTGAGATATTATTACCAATGGGGAAAACAGGATGTTAATTACATAATGAGTATATGCACCACCCACACTATTCTACTCTTACTAGGCAAAATTATACATCTGAAAGCCCATGCCTAATAGAAGGAATCTTGCCTAAATCATACTGGCTTCATCTGATCCCTTATCTCAGCTCAAAATTCTCAACTGTTTAGGAAAAAATGAGAAAAATCATCTTGATTTTACATGCCACAAGCCTGGAAACATTGGTAAAGATGCAATAAATAGTTTGTTCCTATTATGTGAAAATATATAGTAAAATATATATATAGAAAATATGTAGTAATTTCTCCCAAATTTATGGCTTTAGAATACTCCAAGAAAACAATTTTGCAGCTCCACACTGCATCATACAAAGTGTTATAACACATGGCCCTGGGCTGATGGAAGATTGCAAAGCATAAGATTTTCAAATATGAGCAATCATAGAGTAAAGACGTATGAAGGAGAGAAGAACTGTCATCCTTTGGCCTGGTGCCAGGATCCAAGACAATTGCCATATGGCGCTGTGAATCCACTTGGCAAAATTCAGTGTTGCCCTGAAATTCACTGGATATGAATGGAATACCCTAGCTTGATGAGAGAAGGACAGGGGAGGCTCCCTCAGGGACTTCTTAGTCCATACCTATTGTTTCTCTGGGAAGGACAGTTTCATCCTTCATTATCTTGCTTGATTGCAAGAAATGGAAATTCAGTCAAACAAGCCAAAGCAATGGAGTGATATTCAGCAAAGAAAATGAATGAACTTTGTCTGTACACAACTACATGATGAATTCTGTAAGCAGAATGTTAAGCAAAAGATTCCAGAGACAAACATTTTTTGTACTTTAGTATTCTGTTTACATAAGAATGCAATCTATAGTGTAACCACTGAGGTGAGGCCTTTGTAAGTGTCTGAATGACTTGGACAAGAGTGGAAGCAATAGACATGGAAATGTGATGGTGATTTTGATACTTCTTAAAAGAGACGTCATGGGCCAGAAAGGCAATGTAATGCTGTCCCTGCATTTCAGGTTTCCTTCCAGAGCTAAAACAAGAAGTAGGGATGGTGCCAGGTAGCTTCTGGTGGTCTGCAGAGGGAGTCTTTATTATCAGCACTGACTTCTGCTACTCTTGCCCTGGCCTCTCATTTGTCAATCAAGTCATGGTCTCCAAAACAGCTACTTTGTCCACAGCCCACCAAAAGCAGTGTTATGTGCCAAGGGAGTGGAGACCCTTAGGGAAACTCACAATCTTGTTAGAGGAAACAGAACAAAAAAAGATGAGAAACAGAAGCAAAACAAGCATAATGTAATAACCTCTCCTGGTTAAGAAAAAAATCAATTGGGGAAAGTTATACCACAATGAAGGAAGAGAAGGATACACACTTAGAAAGATACAGATAAGTACGTATTAAAGCTTTAGCAAAGATGGTAATAATTCATAAACATTTAATAAACTTTCACAGTAACTATAAATCACTTACATAGTCATCTCTTCATACATAGCTTAGAACTGGTGGGGGGTGGGGGTGGGGAGTAAAAAGACCCCATGAAGGTGAATAATGGAAAAGATAAAGGGATACTAGGGGAGAAAGATGGGAGGCAAGGGGTTCTAAAGCTATGGAAGTACCTGGTGGACCAGTCAGTGACTGAAGGTGAAAGTTATACCAATAACTTACACAATCTTTGCTAATCAAGCTGTTAAGAATGTTCTGTTAATAGTGCACCAATGCACCTTCCCACCTATTATGACCATAAGTACTTAGTTATATTTGGGTGGGGAGTGGCAGGCCAAGGGTAAGGGTTGGAAGGTAGCATTTACAATGGATTGTTAAATAGTGACTTAACAGTGGATAAAAAACTGGATCAATGCTCTAGTCCCAATCTTGTGACATTCTGCATCTGGGTGTCTTTTAAATTACTAGCTGAAAGAGGCAACTCTTCAGACCTAATAACGGTTTGGGAGAAGATAGTAGAAAGTGAAAACCTAAGAATGAATGACTAGAAAGCTGGGTCATCTGCTTGTTTTCTCTTAAATCCTCTCCCTGTCCATTCTCTGTAAACTTCATTTCCTGGGCTCTCTTGCCAACTGGCTTCTGGCTTGGTTTAGTCAATAAAAGGCTCTGGGGAGATTGAAGATCAAGGATAAAGGGGAGCCAGGGTGATTCTTGCTTTTCTCTCAGCTTCAGCCAGGGTCTCTGGCTCTGGCTATATCTTCTCCTTGATCCCTGCTCCTATGTGAAGACTCTGTTGCTATGCGTGGCTCTGATTCTTTGGCTCCAATAACACTAATTTTTCCCTTTATCCTTCTTGTTCTACTAGTGATAGCACCTTCAAGCTGTTGCCTTAATGGCCTTTGTTTGGCTTTTCTGTTCTTCCAGCACTATTGTGACTAGTTCCACATGTGAAATTCCTTCTACTGGAGTACCTTATATAGCCTCTGTGCTCACTCATGACTGAAGTGAAGTGAAGATAGCTCAGTCACATCTAACTCTTTGTGACTCCATGAGCTGTAGCCCACCAGGCTCCTCTATACATGGGATTTCCCAGGGAAGAATACCGGAGAGGGTTGCCATTTCCATGACTAATACAACCAGAAAGCCCTTCTTCAGCTATAAAATGTATGATTAGTGCACTATTTCCCCATAGGAATTTCCATGAGGAGTTATTGGAGGAAGAGGGCCACGGAGGAAGGTTTAGAATTCCACAGTAACTCCTTTCATATTTATAAAGAAAGTTATACAGTAACAGAAAAGGTATCAAAGATCACTAGGGAAAATGATACAAGAGTTTGCAAGAGGACCATGAGACTCTAGATTCTGCTATCCTCACTGAGAAGAGAGATCAGTCCATGTCAGTGCTGGTATGCTCAGTCATGTTCAGCTCTTTGTGACCCTTTGGACTGTAGCCCACCAGGCTCCTCTGTCCATGGGATTATCCTGGCAAGATCACTAGAGTGGGCTGCCATTTCTTTCTCCAGGCAAGAAAGCTGTGGGGGACCATTAAGTACCAAAAATATATGGCTTTGTGAAAAGCAAGTGGTACAGAAAAGGAATAGGCTAAACTGCAACTCTGAACACACTGGAGAAATATTGTGAGAGTAGAATGCCTTATGTGGGGCGACCCAAGAGGATCACAGACAGTTTGGAGAACCTTTTCCTTGAAGTCACCCATAGAGAAAGGCTGAGAATTTGAAGCACTCTTGTCAAACTCTCCCAAAACATATAGGTCCCTCTCATAGCTGCCTCTGAGAGAGAACTTCCCAATCTTATTATAAAGCCTTCATTCCACAGAGATAGAGTAGAAATCAGCTCCAATTGCCCCTTTAATTTGTTATCAATCTTGGGCTGACTGGGCTGGTCCTAGGCCTGGTTTCCCACAAATCCATTTGTTACCTTCTCCTGACTGCAGCCATGAAATTAAAAGATGCTTACTGCTTGGAAGAAAAGTTATGACCAACCTAGATGGTATATTCAAAAGCAGAGACATTATTTTACCGACTAAGGTCCGTCTAGTTAAGGCTATGGTTTTTCCTGTGGTCATGTATGGATGTGAGAGTTGGACTGTGAAGAAGGCTGAGTGCTGAAGAATTGATGCTTTGGAACTGCGTTGTTGGAGAAGACTCTTGAGAGTCCCTTGGACTGCCAGGAGATCCAACCAGTCCATTCTGAAGGAGATCAGCCCTGGGATTTCTTTGGAAGGAATGATGCTAAAGCTGAAACTCCAGTACTTTGGCCACCTCATGCGAAGAATTGACTCACTGGAAAAGACTCTGATGCTGGGACGGATTGGGGGCAGGAGGAGAAAGGGACGACCGAGGATGAGATGGCTGGATGGCATCACGGACTCAATGGGCGTGAGTCTGAGTGAACTCCGGGAGATGGTGATGGACAGGGAAGCCTGGTGTGCTGCGATTCATGGGGTCGCAAAGAGTCGGACACGACTGAGCGACTGAACTGAACTGAACTGATTTGCTCTTCATCTTGGAAGGAAGGGGTTTATCCTATCAAGCTGATGTTCTGTATCCTCAGCAGTTGTCTTCTAGATGGATTTGGGCAATGAGAGCCATCACTGAGAGGTTAGAGAGAGAGAGAGAAAGAGAGAAACCAGCAGATTTCTCCCCTTCCTTCTCTGCCTTGGGCAGCATCCCTGCCAATGGCTGCATTTTCTAGGGGTCCAAGTGTTTTCTAAGCAACCTGCTATGGTTTGGTCTTCCACCATATAATCCCAGTTTTGGGGTGCCAGCAAAACTACGATTTCCATCTATCCTTCCTACCTAGGGGAGGTAGAAGATTCCAAAGACTGTTAATTTCTGGGCTGGTATCTTGTTTGGCTTTTCCAGAGTCCATCACCTGCTTTAACTGATTTCTTGCATTGTATTCTTTCTATTTTAAATACTCAAGTGGTTTCTGATCCCCAGTTAGACCCTCCCTGATACACTAACTCTATAAAGATGCTACACAGGTCAGAGACAATTAGGATAAATGGACTCATACAGGCAATTACAAGTCCTGCATTCCAGATCCAAAAAGCCAAGTTTATACAGTTTCCTGAGATCAATTATATGGCTAATTAATCTCCTTCAATCCTCCAAACCAAAGAGCATCAAGACAAGTTGTTAGTGATTTTTCTTCCTATATCTGAGAACCCCAAATTGTTGTTTTGAAATAAATCTGTTATTACTTCTTTATTTTACAAGTAAAATCATGGTGGAATTTCAAGGTGCAGAACACTTAGGCAGTTGTAGGTCTGTATGGCATAGCAGGTTAGATTTTAATGTTATTATGAATTGACTTTTAATTTAATTAATTTTAATTAATTTTAATTTCTAAAATTTAAATTACTTTTTAAAATTGACATGCCATAAAATTGATTTTTTTTCTTTTTGTGTACAGTTCTATGGATGAATTGTAATACACATATAGATTAAGGTAACCACAAAAATCAGGATTCCAAAAATTTCCATCGTCCCCTCAAAATTGTCATGCCACCCTTTGTAGTCATACTCTCCACCTACCCTTAATTTCTGGCAGCCACTGATCTTCCATCTCCAAAGTTTTATCTTTTTGGATAATTTCATATAGATTGAACAAATACGTGATGTTTTGAGACTGGTTTCTTTCAATCAGCAGAAGTTTTTTGCAACATATCCATGTTGTTACACATATATACTAGCTTGCTCCTTTTTACTATTGAGCAGTAATCCATCATAGTGAAACTCCTTATGCGAAGAGTTGACTCATTGGAAAAGACTCTGATGCTGGGAGGGATTGGGGGCAGGAGGAGAAGGGGACGACAGAGAATGAGATGGCTGGATGGCATCACCGACTCAATGGACATGAGTCTGAGTAAACTCCGGGAGTTGGTGATGGACAGGGAGGCCTGGCCTGCTGCAATTCATGGGGTCGCAAAGAGTCAGATAGACTGAGCGACTGAACTGAACTGAATCCATCATAGTAGCTCTCCCTTGTGGCTCAGGTAGTAAAGGGTCTGTCTGCAATGTGAGAGACCTGGATTCTATCCCTGGGTTGGGAAGATGCCCTGGAGAAGGAAATGGCAGCCCACTCCAGTACTCTTGCCTGGGTGGAGGAGCCTGGACACAACTGAGCCACTTCACTAATCCATTATAAGGATGTGCCATAATTTGTTTATCCATTCATTTGCTGAAGGCTATTTAAATTGATTACAGTTTGAGGCAATTATGAATGAAGCCTCTATGAATATTCATACACAGATTTTCATATGAATATAAGTTTTCACTTCTCTAGGGTAGATATGGAGGGGGTAGGGTTGCAGAATCATGTGATAAATTTATGTTTAATTATATAAGAAAGTATCAAATTATTTTCTAGAGGTGGTGTACACTTTTGCATTCCTATCAACAATGTGTGAAATTTTCAGGTGCTCTGCATCTTTGCCGGCACCTGATATTGTCAATATTTTCAAAATTTTGGCTGTTCAGGTATGTATGGGATGCAGGGGTATCTCATTATAACTTTAAATTTCATTTCCCTAATGGCTAATCATGTTGAACATCTTTTTTTCATGTGTTTATTTGTCATCTGTATATGGCTCAGATGGTAAAGAATCCGCCTGAAATGCAGGAGACCTGTGTTCAGTCCTTGGGTTGGGAAGATCCTCTGAAGAAGGGAATGGCAACCCACTCCAGTATTTTTGTCTGGAGAATCCCCATGGACAGAGAAGCCTAGCAGACTACAGTCCATGGTGTCACAAAGAGTTGGACACGATTGAGTGACTAAGCACATACCCTCTTAGATAAATCGTCCAAGTTTTTGTCTGTTTTTAATGTAGTATTTGTTTCACTGCTGTTGTGTTTTCAGAGTTCTTTCTATTTTCTGGAATAAATGATTTCACATATTATCCCTGCCTATGGCTTATTTTTTTCATTTTTATAATGGTGTCTCTTAAAATATATATTTTTTGTAAAGTCCAATTCATTTTTTCTTTAATAAATTGTGCTTTTGGTCTCATCCCTGGGTTGAGAAGATCCCCCAGAGAAGAGTTTGGCTACCTACTCCAGTATTCTTGCCTGGGAAATCCCACAGACAGAGGATCCTGGTGGGATGGAGTCCATGGGGTCACAAAGAGTCAGATATGACGGAGGGACTAACACACTACAAATTCTTTGCCTAAGTGCCCACTTTGCTCCAGTTCACAAAGTTTATACTTAGGAATACCAGACCACCTGACTTGTCTCTTGAGAAATCTGTATGCAGGTCAGAAAGCAACAGTTAGAACTGGACATGGAACAACAGACTGGTTCCGAATAGGAAAAGGAGTATGTCAAGGCTGTATATTGTCACCCTGCTTATTTAACTTCTATGCAGAGTACATCATGAGAAACGCTGGACTGGAAGAAACACAAGCTGGAATCAAGATTGCCGGGAGAAATATCAATCACCTCAGATATGCAGATGACACCACCCTTATGGCAGAAAGTGAAGAGGAATTAAAAAGCCTCTTGTTGAAACTGAAAGAGGAGAGTGAAAAAGTTGGCTTAAAGCTTAACATTCAGAAAATGAAGATCATGGCATCTGGTCCCATCACTTCATGGGAAATAGATGGGGAAACAGTGGAAATAGTGTCAGACTTTATTTTTTGGGGCTCCAAAATCAGTGCAGATGGTGATTGCAGCCATGAAATTAAAAGATGCTTACTCCTTGGAAGAAAGTTTATGAGCAACCTAGACAGTATATTCAAAAGCAGAGACATTACTTTACCGACTAAGGTCCATCTAGTCAAGGCTAGGGTTTTTCCAGTGGTCATGTATGGATGTGAGAGTTGGACTGTGAAGAAGGCTGAGCACCGAAGAATTGATGCTTTGGAACTGTGGTGTTGGAGAAGACTCTTGAGAGTCCCTTGGACTGCAAGGAGATCCAACCAGTCCATTCTGAAGGAGATCAGCCCTGGGATTTCTATGGAAGGAATGATGCTAAAGCTGAAACTCCAGGACTTTGGCCACCTCATGTAAAGAATTAACTCATTGGAAAAGACTCTGATGCTGGGAGGGATTGGGGGCAGGAGAAGAAGGGGACGACCGAGGATGAGATGGCTGGATGGCATCACAGACTCAATGGGCGTGAGTCTGAGTGAACTCCGGGAGATGGTGATGGACAGGGAGGTCTGGCGTGCTGCGATTCATGGGGTCACAAAGAGTCAGACACAACAGAGTGACTGAAATGAACTGAACTGAAGATATAAGAGTCTGGCAATAGTGAGCAAAATTATTCTCTGATGGTCAATTGGCTATATGGAGTTTGTAATAAAGATTATTGTATAGTAGTACTTTATTTTAACTTTTGTGCTACATATCATCTATATCAGTAAAGTTTATAATAAATATGCGTGTGCATGTGTTTTTTCCTGAAGAACTGGTTGCTAAAAACTTATGAGAAATTTTCGGGAGAAATATCAATAACCTCAGATAAGCAGAAGACACCACTCTTATGGCAGAAAGTGAAGAGGACTTGATGATCCTCTTGATGAAAGTGAAAGAGGAAAGTGAAAAAGCTGGCTTAAAGCTCAACATTCAGATAACTAAGATCATGGCATCTAGTCCCATCACTTCCTGGCAAATAGATGGGGAAACAATGGAAACAGTGACAGACTTTGTTTTCTTGGGCTACAAAATCACTACAGATGGTGACTGCAACCATGAAATTAAAAAATGATTGCTCTTGGAAGAAAAGCTATGAAAAAAAAACTGGACAGCATATTAAAAAGCAGAGACATTACTTTGCCAACAAAGTTCCATCTAGTCGAAGCTATGGTTTTTCCAGTAGTCATGTATGGATGTGAGAATTTTACTATAAATGCACTGGGATGACCCAGAGGGATGGTACAGGGAGGGACATGGGAGGGGGTTCAGGATGGGGAACACATGTATACTCGTGGCAGATTCATGTTGATGTGTGGCAAAACCAATACAATGTTCTAAAGTAATTAACCTCCAATTAAAAAAAATACATAAATAAATAAAAAAGAAAACTGAGTGCCGAATAATTAATGTGTTTGGACTGTGGTGTTGAAGAAGACTCTTGAAAGTCCCTTGGACTGCAAAGAGATCATCCCGGTCAATCCTAAAGGAAATCAACTCGAATGTTCATCGGAAGGACTGATGATGAAGCTGAAACTCCAATATTTTGGCCACCTGATGTGAAGAACTGACTCATTGGAAAAGACCCTGATGCTAGGAAAGATTGAAGGCAGGAAGAGAAGGGAATGACAAAGGATGAGATGATTGGCTGGCATCACTGACTCAATGGACATGGGTTTGAGCAAGCTTTGGGAGTTGGTGAGGGACAGGGAAGCCTGGTGTGCTGCCATCCATGGTGTTGCAAAGAGTCAGACATGACTGAATGACTGAACTGAACTGAATGCCCTGAGAACACTGCTGTGAGCTACACATTGGTGGAATTTGCATTTTGGTACTCCTGGATTCTAGTTCTATGGATAGCAGTAACTGTGATTAACTTCATGCAAGTCGCTTAAACTTTCTAGGTCTCAACTCATTATGTATGTGCTGTGCTTAGCTGTGTCCAAATCTCTGTGACCCCATGGACTGTAGCCCACCAGGCTTCTCTGTCCATAGGGATTCTCTAGACAAGAATACTGGAGTGGGTTGCCATACCCTCCTCTAGAGGATCTTCCCAACCCAGGGATCAAACCCAGGTCTCATTCATTGCAGGCAGATTCTTTACCAGTTGAGCTACCAGGAAAGCCCAGATCACAGTGTAAATACGTATAAATTAGGTAAGTAGGCATAACACTGACATTGCAAGATGTTTTACAGATTAAGCTCTAATTTTGCATAGAGCTTAAAAATGAACTTTCAGCAAATAGTAATTATTGTACATTGGCCTATTTTTCAAAACCTAGTATGAGAGGTAGACTGTAAAGAAAGCTGAGCACTGAAGAATTGATGCTTTTGGACTATAGTGTTCAAGAAGACTCTTGAGTCCCTTGGACTGCAAGGAGATCCAACCAATCTATCCTAAAGGAAATCAGTCCTTAATATTCATTGGAAGGACTGATGCTGAAGCTGAAACTCTAATACTTTGGCCACCTGATGCAAAGATATGACACACTTGAAAAGACCCTGATGCTGGGAAAGACTGAAGGCAGGAGGAGAAGGGGATGACAGAGGATGAGATGGTTGGATGGCATAACTGATGTGATGGGCATGAGTTTGAGTAAGCTCCAGGAGTTGGTGATGGACAGAGAAGCCTGACATGCTGCAGTGCATGGGGTCCCAAAGAGCCGGACATGACTGAGCAACTGAAATGAATGTTCATAATGATTCTGTTTCAATCAATATATTTTATTTAAAAAGACAAGAAAATAAGCAATATGTTTTAGATTGCTTTTCATCCGAAGTTGTTGAAATAAAAATTCATTTGCTTAGGCACTTTAAAAAGGATATGGAGGGACTTCCTGGTTGGTCCTGTTTTTAAGAATCTGCCTTGCAGTGCAGGAGACCCCGGTTTGATTTCTTGGTCCAGAAGATCCACTGGAGAAGGACTAGGCTACCCACTCCAGTATTCCTGGGCTTCCCTTGTGGCTCAGTTGGTAAAAAATCTGCCACAATATGGAAGACCTGGGTTCGATCCCTGGGTTGGGAAGATCCCTTGGAGAAGGGAAAGGCTACCCACTCCAGTATTTTGGCCTGGAGAATTCCATGGGCTGTATGGTCCATGGGATCACAAAGAGTTGGACACCACTGAGCGACTTTCACTTTCACTTTCTTCCAGTGCAAGGGATGCAGGTTTGATCCCTGGTCAGGGAACTAAGGTCTCACATGCTGCAGAGTTACTGAGCCCAAGCACTCCAGAACCCATGGGCCATAACTAAAGAGCCTGTGTTAAATAACTAAATTAATTAAAAATAAATAAATAAAAAGGACATGGTAAATGAACATTGCCTAGACGTTCCCTTGGCTAACAATCAGATTATTTCTGTAGAGCTTTACAGTTACTGAAGTGTATTCCAACACACGAGCCTCATCAGTTCTCCACAAACAGAAGATCCCTGTTGATAAGCATTACTGCAGCTATTGCCTGAGCCAGCCAGTATCTCATTTTGTCTTCTGGCAAACCATAAACACTTTTCCTTCTCTTAAAATATAACTTTAAGCTGCCCTAGGACTTTCTGATCTCAAGCAAAGCTGACCAGCTCACCAACAGCCTGAGGAATTCTTCTGCTGTCCTTATTAACCTGTAACCAGCATGCTGGTTGCTTTTCCTGTTTGCCAGTTGTGTTTGTACCAAAACATACCCTTCCTTCAGACATCCTCTGAACCTCACTCTCAAGTGGGAGCAAGACAACAGGAAGTGAGTAAAACTGGTTTGTGCCGTAGTCAACAGTACAGAGGTTAATATGTCACTAAAGGAAGTTTCAGAAAGAGAATATCTAAGATAACACAGTCCTTCCCATGGCTGACATGAGTCCCAGTGCCTGTGTGCTAGTTACCCTTATGCAGAAATACTTTCCTAAAAGTTCTGCTAAACAAATACACATGTATGCATTTATTTGTATTTGTGCTTATATTTGATACATTTATATATGTGTTCACAACCACACTCATTCACAAACACACAGCATGTCAGTCTGCATTTAAAAGACATTGAAGGACTGATTTCTTCTGCATCAAGACCAAAAGGATTTTGTACTTGATGCATATGTTTTATAGCATATATATTTAAGACTTACTTTGCTCCTGGGCAATAAAGACTTAGCCAAGGTACACTTTGCTCTTTCTTATATCAAATGTCTGAGAAGAAACTAGATACATCATTGCATGATGTATATAATTTTCTAGATGTAATATGGTCAACTTGATATAATGTGTAGTAAACAAGATGTGAATTATGGAGAAAATGTTTCTACTTGACTTTGGAATAAATTATGTGAGCAATTTCCTTGACAATAATTTATCATTCCTTCTGAGCATTTCCCCCTGGTTGTGTAGTTTGTTATTATAAATGTCCAAATTCAATATAGACCCTATAAATGATAAGCTGGGCCTGTTACCATGGGATCAAAATCACTAGGACGGTATAGCTTTTATAAAGCAGCCTAGAATTGTATTAGATTTTTAAGTAACTGAATTAAGAAATAATTGAATATGTTCAGTTCAGTTCAGTCGCTCAGTCGTGTCTGACTCTTTGCGACTCCATGAATCACAGCATGCCAGGCCTCCCTGTCCATCACCATCTCCCAAAGTTCACTCAGACTCACGTCCATTGAGTCTGTGATGCCATCCAGCCATCTCATCCTCTGTCGTCCCCTTCTCCTCCCACCCCCAATCTCTCCCAGCATCAGAGTCTTTTCCAATGAGTCAACTCTTCACATGAGGTGGCCAAAGTACTGGAGTTTCAGCTTTAGCATCATTCCTTCCAAAGAAATCCCAGGGTTGATCTCCTTCAGAATGGACTGGTTGGATCTCCTTACAGTCCAAGGGAACCTGAAGAGTCTTCTCCAACACCACAGTTCAAACGCATCAATTCTTCGGCGCTCAGCCTTCTTCACAGTCCAACTCTCACATCCACACAAGACCACAGGAAAAACCATAGCCTTGACTAGACGGACCTTAGTCGGCAAAGTAATGTCTCTGCTTTTGAATATACTATCTAGGTTGGTCATAACTTTCCTTCCAAGGAGTAAGCGTCTTTTAATTTCATGGCTGCAATCACCATCTGCAGTGATTTTGGAGCCCAAAAAAATAAAGTCTGACACTGTTTCTACTGTTTCCCCAAGATTGCCGGGAGAAATATCAATCACCTCAGATATGCAGATGACACCACCCTTATGGCAGAAAGTGAAGAGGAGCTAAAAAGCCTCTTGATAAAAGTGAAAGAGGAGAGTGAAAAAGTTGGCTTAAAGCTCAACATTCAGAAAATGAAGATCATGGCATCTGGTCCCATCAATTGAATATGTAGACAACTGAAATTTGCATGACTTATCAGTGAGGCAAAATACCCAATCATTATTTATGTAACTGAGATTTGGGTACCAACATTGGATTTTCCATCTATTCTAATTATTTTTTTTTATTTTTTAAATTTTTATTTTTACTTTATTTTACTTTACGATATTGTATTGGTTTTGCCATACGTTGACATGAATCCGCCATGGGTGTACATGAGTTCCCAATCCTGAACCCCCCCCCCCCACCTCCTACCCCATATCATCTCTCTGGATCATCCCCGTGCACCAGCCCCAAGCCATCCTGTATACTGTATCGAACATAGACTGGTGATTCGTTTCTTACATGATGGTATACATGTTTCAGTGTCATTCTCCCAAATCATCCCACCCTCTCCCTCTCCCTTAGAGTCCAAAAGTCCGTTTTATACATTTGTGTCTCTTTTGCTGTCTTGCATACAGGGTTATCATTACCATCTTTCTAAATTCCACTGCTGGGCATACACACCAAGGAAACCAGAATTGAAAGAGACACATGTACCCCAATGTTCATTGCAGCACTGTTTATAACAGCCAGGACATGGAACAACCTATTCTAATTATTTTAAATTTTCTTAGTTTAAGCCTACTCCACTAACATATTGAAATCTTTGAAACTTGAACCTCCATCTTACTGATACCATTTCAGTTTTTTGTGTTAAAAGA
The DNA here is from genome assembly GCF_016772045.2 of Ovis aries. Classification (NCBI taxonomy): domain Eukaryota; kingdom Metazoa; phylum Chordata; class Mammalia; order Artiodactyla; family Bovidae; genus Ovis; species Ovis aries. Next base: position 48,708,109 of record NC_056066.1, on the reverse strand, counting down.
TGCTTATGTTTTAAAAGGTCTTCATTATGCTTGTCTGCTCAGAATCACCCCCTCTATTTTATAACAAAATCTCTAAACCTCTCTTTCATCATTTTTTCTTTCTTTCTTTTCTTTTCTTAACCACTTTTCATTTTATTCAGGTAGTCTGAGTAGAGCTGAGCCAATGCCCTATATCCATAGGTAGATATGTGATTCTGACCTGACTCATCAGAATACTCCATCCTGGCCACTGTTGTTGATTCAAGATTAGATATATAATGAAGTCCAGCCATGAGTCATCTCAGGGTAGCTGCTGGGAATTAAGCATGTCTGAAGTTGCTAACCTGATGAGGTGTGGTGAAGTGTGTTAATCATTCAGTTATGTCTTACTCTGTGCCCCATGGACAATAGCCCACCAAGCTCTTCTGTCCATGGAATTTTCCAGGCAAGAATACTGGAGTGGGTTGCCATTACCTTCTCCAGTGGATCTTCCCAATCCAGGGATCAAACTTGGGTCTCCCACATTGCAGGCAGATTCTTTCCTGTCTGAGCAAACAGGTGGGGTCATGTGGGTCATCTTTAGCATTATATTGAGAAGTTTATATAACATGAAGCCAATAGAGGAAGCAGAGTCAAAAGACTGAGAGAAAAATACAGCATTTTTATCACATCATTTAAGTTTCATAATCCATTTGTGCTTGTAGCTTCATTCCTGAAATTTTCTGATTGAGTTTCCGTCACTTGCAAACAAAAGAGCCTTAACAATTCACCCCATCCCTCAACTCAAATGTCTCATTATCATGTTGAACTAGAAAAGAGGACAATACTCTCTGTCAAGAGTTCAGTCTGGGTTGAGGTTCAAGTCAATGTTGATTTTCATATTATTCTACCAGTTCTGAACACATCAATCACCAGCTTCCATTATGTATCTTGTTCCAAGGATTCCATGACACCTCTCACAAGGACCTTGATGAATAAATCACCTACATAATATCTTCTTGTCTAAAACACTTTTAAAAAATGAAAGAAGCAAGCAAGTCATGAATCCAATCTGTTTTTCAATTGTGGAGGACAATTGCCAATTTTTTGTAGTTTGGAATCCTGTTTTCTTTCCAAAAAGCACACTGATTTCCTTTTAGAGAATGAACTATAACCCTCTGTGTCTGTAGCCTTGGCAGACAGGCAAACCTAGCTTCCTGCCTCAGACCATGATCACCCAAGGGTCCATATCCTCTCTGTTTCTGCTTTTTCAGGGGAAAGGGACAGGCATGTTACTAAGCTTGGCAAATTAGAGCTTCTCTCCTGAGCTGTTGAATTCTGAGTAGTTTACACAAGGATGCAGTTGTTGTTGCATGCTCTTTTTAATTGTGGACCACAGACAAGGCTCATTTTTTTTTTTTTAAATAAGGTGAGCTCCCAATTTTCTATTGCCTACAAACTGATAGATGAAAGGTCATTATTTTTTTTAAAGAACTTATCAAACTTCTGTTTAATGAGCATTTAAATTCTTCTAACCAAGCTTCTTCCCTTGAAAATGTATAGATATTTGATATTTCCTGTAGGAAATCTTTTTCATTCAGAAACTTGTTTCATCATCACTTGGCTTCCCCAAGGCATATGAGAGAGATTCTGCATAGAACATGTTGCCTTAATACCCTTGAATAGATTTGACTTGAAAATTTGAGTTTTCGTAAAGAAATTTGGCAATTTCTTCCTAGGTTCTCCTCTAATTTGGCTTCAGCTTATTTAAGATAGCTTTCTAAGCCCTTTATGTTTTAGAGGTTATTATTTTTGTCAAGGAAATGAAGGAGGAAGAGGAGATACAAGAGCAGAAATGTTAATTGTTCACAGTCTTTGTCTCAGCGATACGGAGTTTACCACTTGTTCCATAATCTTGAGCATGTTGGTTTAATCATGGTAGTGTTCAAGTTATTAATTTATAAATTTGAGAAAGTGAGTTCTACTTTTTATGATTTGCTAAAGGAACTGCAAATAGCAGAAATTCACTCAAGATAAGTTTCTATCCTCCTCTTTTGCAAGCAGGACATTCGTAATTTCTGTCTTTTTGTCCTTGTTGCACACATAATTCTAAAGGCCTTCCTCTTGTATTCAGTATTTCCCTACCCTGGGCCAGAAACAGACATTATTCCTTGTTAGTTGCTCTAAGTTATGAGTTCTGATTTCAGGGAAGAGTTCCCTGAAAACTTGGACAGAAGAGGAATAAGCTTGCCATTGAGAGCCTACACAATATAAATTTACTAATGGTGAATCAAAGCAGAGATTAGCAAAGTCGTCTTTCAGTGTTATAATGTCACTTGGGTCTGTGGTTCCCACACACTGGGATTTTATAGACAAGTAAAATTTAAAAATTAAATAAAATCCAAGGATTATCAAATTATAAATTTGCCAAGGAAGAACATTAGAACTACAGGTAATAAAATATTATGGAGAATGAAATCCTTCCCTCCAGAAATCGTGGCATAAAATGGTTGATGCTAAGTATTTAATCAACTCCTAACAAGCTGTTATTGGAAAAGAAAATGGCAACCTACTCCAGAATTCTTGCCTGGAAAATTTCATGGACAGAGGAGCCTGGTGGGTTACAGTCCATGGGGTCACAAAGAGTTAGACACGACTGAGTGACTAACTTTTTAACAAGCTATTATATCAAGAGCTCAGTCTTTGTGTTTCTAGAGGCACAATAATGGGATAAAACTGAACATGGCCAGTTTCTTATTGAAGGAAGTACAAGCAGCAACAATTTGAAGATGGGTGTGAAGAAGTTTAAGGTGCTGATGATGGGAAGGAAGTGACCCTGTTCCACATAATAAAGGGAAGATATAAGGACCAACCTTGTTTGTAGAGAAGCAGCCTTGCTCATCATGGGGTGGTGAAGAAATGCTTTCCTTTGTCCTTGTGAACTTACTTCATATGTTGTAAACTGTTTGATGATAGGTCTAATCTTGGCATGAAAATGTATTTTGTTGGCCCACATATTACTTTAAAAATAAAATGATTTCAGATAGGTATGTACTTTTCAGCCCCTCCCCCTCCAAATTATATTGTTTTGTGTATCATAGCTGTGTCACTTATTTATCAACATTGTCTTTTCGACCCTTCAGGCATATGACCCTTCTACCCATAGTTTACAGTAGGAATTGATAAAATAAATCTGCAAAGGATCCGATAATAAATACATTAAATTTGTGGGCCATTTGTTGTGAATACTCAACTTTGCCAGTGTAGCTTGAAAGCAACCATAACAATAGATGAATAATTTAGTGTGATCGTATTCAAGAAAACTTTATGCACAAAATGAGCAGCAAGATGGGTTAGGCCCCAAGCCCATAGTATATCAAATCCCTGATTTGGATGATCACATTATTGATATTTAATATTTGATTTTGGAAAATGGTATGTATCTTTGAAGATGTATGTGAATATATATGTAATCAGTCTAATTGGTCAATTAAGAAAGATGAGCTGATATGGCTCTAAGTCATTTGACTGGACTTTGAGTGTCAAAGTGAAGACGCTCAGTCATGTCCGACTCTTTGTGACCCCGTGGACTGTAGCCTACCAGGCCTCTCCATCCATGGGATTCTCCAGGCAAGAATACTGGAGTGGGTTAGCATTTCCTTCTCCAGGGGATCTTCCTGACCCAGGGATCGAACCTGGGTCTCCTGCATTGGATGCAGATGCTTTAACCTCTGAGCCACCAGGGAAGCCCTTTGAGTGTCTTTGAGTGTCAAAGACAACCTTAAACCTTTACTATAGCCTTGATCTCAGGGTGATATTCTAAACTGAATAAATAAGACATATGAAAGTACAGTGTTCTACGTGTATACCCATGGCAGATTCATGTCGATGTATGGCAAACCCAATACAATATTATAAAGTAATTAACCTCCAATTAAAATAAATAAATTTATATTTTTAAAAAGACATCATTAAAGGATCAATTACTAAATAACAAAAAGAAAGTACAATGTTCTTGGTAGAGATTATATGAAGAAAAAGCCATAAAAGATAGAATTTTTAAAAATTAGTATTTTGAAGAAAGACCTCAACTTGAAATAAGGAAAGTAACATTAAGGACTTACACATGTCATCAAAGAGACCACATAAAGAATTTAATTTACCAATAGCTTTTCTCTTTAGTTGGTAATTTTGTGGACTTTTTAAAACTGTTAGTATTTTTCAAAATTTCTAATACTTTCAAAAATTAAATTGGAGTTAAGCAATATTAATTGCTTTCCTCTTTTAGCACATAACTAAATTACAAACCCCTTATAGTAAAAGCCTCCTTGCAGTTGGGGAGGTTGTATGACTGAGCTCATATCAATTGAATGTGGATAAAGTGAGGTATGTTCTTTCCAGGGTAAGCTAACAAAACATCTGCTTTTTATGCTCCTCCCTCCTTTTCCCCTTCTGCAACAACCTCAGAGGTCATATATTGAAGATGAAAGAAGCCTGAGACCCTTCAGCTCAGTCATTCAGTCGTGTCCGACTCTACAACCCCATGAACAACAGCATGCCAGATCTCCCTGATCTTCACCAACCCCCAGAGTTCACCCAAACCCATGTCCATTGAGTCGGTGATGCCATAAAATCATCTCATCCTCTGTCGTCCCCTTCTCCTCCTACCCTTAATCTTTCCCAGCATCAGGATCTTTTCCAATGAGTCAGCTCTTTTGCATCAGGTTGCCAAGTATTGGAGTTTCAGCTTCAACATCAGTCCTTCCAGTCAACACCCAGGACTAATCTCCTTTAGGATGGATTGGTTGGGTCTCCTTGCAGTCCAAGGGACTCTTAAGAGTCTTCTCCAACACCACAGTTCAAAAGCATCAATTCTTCAGTGCTCAGCTTTCTTTATAGTCCAACTCTCACATCCATACATGACCACTGAAAAAACCAGAGCCTTGACTAGACAGACCTTTGTTGGCAAAGTAATGTCTCTGCTTTTTAATATGCTATCTAGGTTGGTCATAACTTTCCTACCAAGGAGTAAGCATCTTTTAATTTCATGGCTGCAATCACCATCTGCCGTGATTTTGGAGCCCAGAAAAATAAAGTCAGCTACTGTTTTCACTGTTTCCCCATCCATTGGCCATGAAGTGATGGGACCAGAAGCCATGATCTTAGTTTTCTGAATGTTAATCTTTAACCCAACATTTTCACTCTCCTCTTTCACTTTCATCAATAGGCTCTTTAGTTCCTCTTCATTTTCTGCCATAAGGGTGGTGTCATCTGCATAGCTGAGGTGATTGATATTTCTCCCAGCAATCTTGATTCCAGCTTGTGTTTCCTCCAGCCCATCGTTTCTCATGATGTACTCTGCATATAAGTTAAATAAGCAGGGTGACAATATACAGCCTTGACATTCTCCTTTTCCTATTTGGAACCAGTCTGTTGTTCCATATCCAGTTCTAATCATTGCTTCCTGACCTGCATACAGATTTCTCAATCTCAGGCAGGTCAGGTGGTCTGTATTCCCATCTCTTTCAGAATTTTCCACAGTGTATTGTGATCCACACAGTCAAAGGCTTTGGCATAGTCAATAAAGCAAAAATAGATTTTTTTTCTGGAACTCTCTTGCTTTTTCGATGATCCAGCGGATGTTGGCGATTTGATCTCTGGTTCCTCTACCTTTTCTAAAACCAGCTTGAACATCTGGAAGTTCACGGTTCGCATATTGCTGAAGCCTGGCTTGGAGAATTTTGAGCAATACTTTACTAGAGTGTGAGATGAGTGCAATCATGTGGTAGTTTGAGCATTCTTTGGCATTGCCTTTATTGAGCCCCTTAGGCAGCTCCTTAAAATGATTCAATCAATAGAGCTTTCCAGGACTTTCCATGAGTGAGAAATAAAATTTTATTGTGTTAAGCTATGTGTTAAGTTTAGAGTTTGAGGTGGGTTTTTGGCAGCTGACCCACTAGGACTGATACATGGCTAAGTAGCTACAACCTGATGTTTTCATAGCATGGAGAATAAGAGAACAGGCTAAGGAGACAGAACTGTGTTTTGTGACAAGAGAGAGGCAGTCTAAGGAAATGCACTGTCTGTGATCCACCCTATCATGGTCCACGTGGATGTGGGAACTGGGGAATGCATTAAGAAGCACACAGGTAGAAACCTCAGGAAAGATACTCTAAAAAGGTGACTCCTGAAGGGAAGAAGCTGATGTAAAATATGTCTATATATAAAATTTCAAAGTGAGGTATGTACTTTGGAGTTTTTGTGTATATGTTCTTATTTTCCTCATTTTTCTAGAAACCATTTAAAACTTTATCATGGATGAAATTCTGTTCAAAGAGCCATTTGAAAACCATCACCCCAGGATGACTGAATAGGTTTTTCAAAATGGTATGGTCAGTCATGAAAACATGGATTAAAGGAGAACCAAGAAACCATCATTAGTTGCAGCTACTATAGCAAGATCTCGGAAAGAGTGAGTCATGGTCAATCATCATTGACTGCACCCTATTCCACTAGCAAGAACATTCTTAACATGAAAATGGATGCAGGAAGTGGCTAGCCAATTGATCCTGTTGACCAAAAACATTCTCACTGCAAAGTGGATGAATCAGGCTATCTTAGCTACCATTAAATATTTGATTCATCCAGTTCCTCTTGTTCTGATTCAGAGAATGTGCAGGTCATGATGACCTCAAAGTTTCTCACTTCTCTACATTTATAAGATTCATTATAAGTTGCAGTTGACCTTTTATTTTTTTGTCTTCTCGTGAGTTTGGATAGTACATAAGGTGCCATAAAAGTTTTATACCTCCATCTTAGGAACTTGGGTAACATAAGTTTGGTTCATAGAGATGGAATTATTTTTGGTGACTTAGTCAGTTTAGATTTCTCAGTTTGCAAAGATGGGTTCTAGACTCTATACTGTGATACTTCCCAGCATGCTTCTTTCCAAGTTTCACTGGTCAGAACTTTTTCATTTGTTTATGCCTAAATATGCATTAAAAATAAGACCACCATATGTGGTTTAGAACAAGTGGGTCTACCTTCCCAGGTTTAAAGGTAGAGCAAGCCTCACTTGAAGATCTTGACCACAAGGTGAAGAGTAGAATATAAGTAAAATTAGAGTTCTGTAGATGTCTATAAATATAGCCACAAACAATACTTTGTATGTAATTATACCTGCTCTCATCAGGAAACAGCTCTATTTCCCCTCCTGTGGAATCAGGGCTGGCCTTGTGATGTGCTTTGACCAGCTGAAGGTGATGAGCTCACAGTCTATGACTTAAGAATCCTGGAAGCTTTTTTTTTTTTTTTTTTTCACCCTTTGGCAACTTTATGTTATACCTGCCATGCCAATAGGCTTGATAAGAATTTGTGAGGAAAGAAAGTTCCAAGCTTCAACCATCCCTAGTTCTTCTGGCCACCCAAACTGATTGAAGCCATTTCCAGTCATGAAGCCATTTCCAGTCATGAAGCCATCTTGGATGTTCTACTCTAAGGCAAGCTCATATTGAATGTATCTGCATTAGTGAAACCAGCTGATGCCATATAGAGCAAAGGAATCACAAAAAGATGAACCCAGCCAAAGTTTAGAATTACAATAAATAATAAGTGTTGATTTTTAACCTACTAACTTTGGGAGTATTTTCTTCCCCCACATATTGGGCTTCCCTGCTGGCTCAGATGGTAAAGAATCTGCAAGCAATGCAGGAGACCTGGGTTCAATCCCTGGGTAGGGAAGATCCCCTGGAGGAGGAAATGGCAACCTGCTCTAGTATTCTTGCCCAGAAAATCCCATGGAAAACTTGTTGCATTCGAGTTGCTGTAACAAAATACCTCACACCAGGTGGCTTATGAAAAACAAAAATTTACTTCTCACAGTTTGGAAGCTGGAAGTCTGAGATCAACGTGCTAGCATAGTCAAATGAGGGTCATCTTCTGGTCTAGAGTTGTCTCATTATATTTGCAAATGGCAAAGGGGGCAAGGAAGCTGGTTTTCATAATGGCACTAATTTCACCCATGAGGACTCTGCCCTCATGACTGAATCACCCCTCAAATGCTCCACATGCTAAAACAATTACCAGGTTTCAACATATGAATGGTTGAGGAAGGAGGGGAAAGACATTCAAATCATAGCAGTAACCTCGTAACTATCCCTCATATTTCTGTATTCATAGAGAACTTAATCTGTGCCATCACATTTTAATGTATGTAGTTGTTGTCCAGTTGCTAAATTTGGGTCAGACTCCGCAACCCCAGGGACTGCAAAACATCAGGCTTCCCTTTCCTTCTCTATTTCCTGGAGTTTTCTCAAGCTTATGCCGATTGAATCGGTGATGCCATCCCACAATCTCATCCTCTGTCACTCCCTTTTCCTACTGCCCTCAATCTTTCCCAGCATCAGGGTCTTTTCCAGTGAGTTGGCTCTTTGAATCAGGTGGCCAAAGTATTGGAAGTTCAGCTTCAGCAACAGTCCTTCCAAGAATATTCAAGGTTGATTTCCTTTAGGATTGATTGGTTTGATCTCCTTGCAGTTCCAGGGACTCTCAAGAGTCTTCTCCAGCATCACATTTTGAAAGCATCAGTTCTTCAGTGCTCAGCCTTATCTATGGTCCAACTCTCACATCTGTACATGACATCTGAAAAAACCATAGTTATGACTATACAGACCTTTATCGGCAAAGTGATATACTGGCTTTTAAATATGCTGTCTAGTTTGGTCATAGCTTTTCTTCCAAGGAGCAAGTACTTTTTAATTTCATGCCTTCAGTAACCCTCTATAGTGATGTTGGAGACCAAGAAAATAAAATCTGCCAATGTTTCCACTTTTTTTAAGATCACTAGGAAATACAGATTTTTAAATATGTGTTAATGTTGCTTACTTTTCACAGCTATGTTCTTTTAGATTGATGACTATTTTTGACCCTAGAAAATGAGGCAAAATTATGTCTTTTTTGAGGTATTCATCTCTGAGGACTCTTTGCATTTGAGAAGAGACCAGCTATGTTCATGCACTATTAAAGCCTGGCTTGGAAAATTTTGAGCATTAATTTGCTAGCTTGTGAGATGAGTGCAATTGTGCAGCAGTTTGAACATTCTTTGGCATTGCCTTTCTTTGGGATTAGAATGACAACTGACTTTTCCAGTCCTGTGGCCACTGCTGAGTTTTCCAAATTTGCTGCCAAATTGAATGCAGCACTTTCACAGCATCATCTTTTAGGATTTGAAATACCTCAGCTGGAATCCCATCACCTCCACTACCTTTGTTCATAGAGATGCTTCCTAAGGCCCACCTGGCTTTGCATTCCAGGATGTCTGGCTCTTGGTGAGTGATCACATCATCATGGTTATCTGGGTCATTCAGATCTTTTTTGTATAGTTTGTCTGTGCATTTTTGCGACCTCTTCTTAATATCTTCTGCTTCTATTAGGTCCATACCATTTCTGTCCGTTATTGTGCCCAATTCCATGAAATGTTTCCTTGGTATCACTAATTTTCTTGAAGAGATCTCTAGTCTTTCCCATTCTGTTGTTTTCCTCTATTTCTTTGCACTGATCACTGAGGAAGGCTTTCTTATTTCTCCATGCTATTTTTTGGAAATCAGCATTCAAATAGGTATATCTTTCCTTTTCTCCTTTGCCTAGCAAAATAATGCTCAAAATTCTCCAAGCCGGCTTCAGCAGTATGTGAACCATGAATTTCCAGATGTTCAGGCTGGATTTAGAAAAACAGAGGAACCAGAGATCAAATTGCCAACATCTGTTGGATCATCAAAAAAGCAAGAGAGTCCCAGAAAAACATCTACTTCTGCTTTATTGACTATTACGGAGCCTTTGATTGTGTGAAACACAACAAAGTGGAAAATTTTTAAAGATATGGGAATACCAGAACACCTTACCTGCCTCCTGAAAAACCTTTATACAGGGCAAGAAGCAACAGTTAGAACCAGACATGGAAAAATAGACTGGTTCAAAGTAGGGAAAGGAGTACGTCAAGGCTGTATATTGTCACCCTGCTTATTTAACTTATATGCAGAGTACATCATGCATGCAAACTGCCAGCCTGGATGAAGAACAAGCTGAAATCATGAGTGCCTGGAGAAATATCAATAACCTCAGATATGCAGATGATGCCACCCTTATGGCAGAAAGTGAAGATGAACTAAAGAGCCTGTTGATGAAAGTGAAAGAGGAGAGTGAAAAAGCTGGCTTAAAGCTCAGCATTTAGAAAACTAAGATCATGGCATCTGGTTCCATCACTTCATTGCAAATAGATGTGGAAACAATGGAAGAAGTGACAGACTTTATTTTTTGGGGCTCCAAAATCACTGCAGATGGTGACTGCATCCATGAAATGAAAAGATGCTTGCTCTTTGGAAGAAAAGCTATGACAAATCTAGACTAGATAACACATTAAAAAGAGGAGACATTACTTTGCCAACAAAGTTGCATCTAGTCAAAGCTATGGTTTTTCCAGTAGTCATGTATGGATGTGAGAGTTGGACAATAATAAGGCTGAGTGCCAAAGAATTGATGCTTTTGAACTGTGGTGTTGGAGAAGACTGTTCAGAGTCCCTTGGACTGCAAGGAGATCAAACCAGTTCATCCTAAAGGAAATCAGTCCTTAATATTCATTGGAATGACTGATGCTGAAGCTGAAACTCCAATAATTTGGCCAGCTGATGTGAAGAACTGACTCACTGGAAAAGACTCTGATGCTGGTAAAGATTGAAGGCAAGAGGAAAGGGAAATGACAGAGGACGAGACGGTTGGATGGCATCACTGACTCAATGGATATGTGTTTAAGCAAGCTTCGGGAGTTGGTGGTGGACAGGGAAGCCTGGCATGCTGCAGTCCATGGGGTCGCAGAGTCAGACACGACTGAGCAACTGAACTTAACTGACTGAACCAAAGAGCTATGTTCCTTGGAAAGGAATCTGAGTCAACCACAGCCCTAGACAAAGGCAAGCAGTAACATATCTACATACAGAAGTCACATGTTCATGGCAAAAATACCAGTTGAATTGAAATCACTGTGATACAGTGCCACCTGTTTGTGCCTCTATTTCACCTCTAGTGGGCATTGAGATGATAGATATTCTTATGTTGTCCTGAACAGTGCAGTGGATATGCAGACTTTTAAAAAAGCATTTTCATGTTTGGGAAAGATACCTGATGAACTATCAGCAATGGCTTGTAAATTTAGGGTAAGCTTTGCTAAGATAGGACTTTGCTGGTGGCTCAGGTTGTAAAGAATCCACCTGTAAGGCAGAAGACCCAGCTCAATCCCTGGGTTGGGAAGATCCCCTGGAGAAGAGAATGGCTACCCACTCCAGTATTCTTGCCTGGAGAATTATGGACTCAGGGGCCTGGCAGGGTTGCAAAGAGTCAGACACCACTGAGCAAATAACTCATCCACTTTTCATTTTGATATGATAAGTTTATACAAATTTAGAGACAATTGAGGTTTCTGACTCAGAAAGTTGCAAAATGAATGATTGCTAGACAGACCTGATTTATGAATTCAGAGGACTAGAAAGACCCTGGGTACACCATCCTCTGCAATGAAGCAACTCAAAATCTACACCATATGAACAAATAGGAAACTCTCCTTTGGAGAATTCCAAAGAAGGAGATAACCACCATTTCTCCAAGAATTGTGAAAGGAGATCCTATCCCACTCTATTTCCATTTATCCAAGCTTCCAGTACAAAAACAGGCACATACAGTGTACATAAGTGGATACATATATGCAGATTCAGACAAGTTTAATCCCAGTTTTTAATGTCATAAATTCAACTCCTGTTACCTATCTCCGGACTTCATAAACAAATGAACAGTCCTCTCTATCTCCTTGCACTACCTGTAAAGAGGTCAGGGAAAATGGAATTGTACTGCAGTGAAAACAATTGCAGCCAAACACTGGACACTTATCATACCATCTTTTGTAAACTGTAAAATAAAAAAGATTACCCACAAACACAGTTCTTCTCTAAATCATTGCCTTTTTACTGATTTAGAATCTCTTGTACATAGCAGTGAGTGCTTTAAAGGTAAAAATGTACAGTTCAGTTCAGGTGCTCAGGCATGTCCGACTCTTTGTGACCCCATGAACCACAGCACACCAGGCATCCCTGTCCATCACCAACACCCAGAGTCCACCCAAACCCATGTCCATTGAGTCAGTATTGCCATCCAACCATCTCATCCTTTGTCATTCCCTTCTCTTTCTGCCCTCAATCTTTCCCAGCATCAGAGTCTTTTAAAATGAGTCAGCTCTCCACATCAGGTGGCCAAAGTATTGGAGTTTCAGCTTCAACATCAGTCCTTCCAATGAACACATAGGACTGATCTCCTTTAGGATGGACTGGCTGGATCTCCTTGCAGTCAAAAGGACTCTCAACAGTCTTCTCCAACACCACAGTTCAAAAGCAACAATTCTTCGGCACTCAGCTTTCTTCATAGTCCAACACTCACATCCATACATGACTACTGGAAAAACCATAGCCTTGACTAGATGGACTTTTATTGACAAAATAAAGTCTCTGCTTTTTAATATGTTGTCTAGGTTGGTCATAACTTTCCTTCAAAGGAGTAAGCGTCTTTTAATATCATGGCTGCAATCACCATCTGCAGTGATTTTGGAGACCAAAAAATAAAAGTCAGCCACAGTTTCCATGTTTCCCCATCTATTTGCCATGGAGTGATGGGACCAGATGCCATGATCTTAGTTTTCTGAATGTTAATCTTTAAGCCAACATTTTCATTCTCTTCTTTCACTTTCATCAAGAGCTTCTTTAGCTCTTCTTCACGTTCTGCCATAAGGGTGGTGGCATCTGCATATCTGAGGTTATTAAGATTTCTCCCAGCAATCTTGATTCCAGCTTGTTCTTCCTCCAGCCCAGCGTTTCTCATGATGTACTCTGCATATAAGTTAAATAAGCAGGCTGACAATATACAGCCTTGACGTACTCCTTTTCCTATTTGGAACCAGTCTGTTGTTCCATGTACGGTTCTAACTGTTGCTTCTTGACCTGCATACAGGTTTCTCAAGAGGCAGGTCAGGTGGTCTGGTATTTCCATCTCTTGAAGAATTTTCCAGTTTATTGTAATCCACACAGTCAAAGGCTTTGGCATAGTCAATAAAGCAGAAGTAAATATTTTTTCTGGAATTCTCTTGTTTTTTTTTGATGATTCAGCAGATGTTGGCAATTTGCTCTCTGCTTCCTCTGTCTTTTCTAAAACCAGCTTGAACATCTGGAGTTTCATGGTTCACATACTGCTGAAGCCTGTCTTGTAGAATTTTGAGCATTACTTTGTTGGCATATGAAGTGAGTGCAATTGTGTGGTAGTTTGAGCATTCTTTGGCATTGCCTTTCTTTGAAATTGGAATGAAAACTGATCTTTTCCAGTCCTGTGGCCACTGCTAAGTTTTCCAAATTTGCTGACATATTGATTACAGCTCTTTCACAGCATCATCTTTCAGGATTTGAAATAGCTCAACTGGAATTCCGTCACCTCCACTAGCTTTGTTTGTAGTGATGTTTCCTAAGGCCCACTTGACTTCACCTTCCAGGATGTCTGGCTCTAGGTGAGTGTGAGTGATCACACCCTCATGATTATCTGGGTAGTGAATATCTTTTTTGTGCAGTTCTTCTGTGTATTCTTGCCACCTCTTCTTAATATCTTCTGCTTCTGTTATGTCCATACCATTTTTGTCCTTTATTGAGCCCATCTTTGCATGAAATGTTCCCTTGGTGTCTCTAATTTCTTGAACAGAATAATAAATGAGAAATAAAGGAAATCCTAGAATAGTTTATTTCTTGTGCCATACTAAGTTACTAAGAAAAGAACCATAGGACTAAGCAAGTTTCTTTTACATAATTCATTGTATTCATTTCCCTCACAAGGGGGAGGGGTTCCTTTTGATAATAAGGTGTTAATACATTCAGTTGAAATATTTAATTTTTGTCACTTTTTCCTACTCCAGGGACAAACAGGAATAAGGACACTGTAAACTATAACATTGGAATATGACTGTTGAAAAGCTTATATAAATTTGGTCAAGTGAATCCACATGATTCGGGACGGTAATTTCATTTATCTTGCTTTAAGATGTGAGCATGAGACTCTGAGAAGAACGTGTACCCCCAAGTCCATGGGGGAGTCACCCTCTGAAACCTGTATTTCTATACAACTGTGAATGCTGGTTACAAAAGATAAGTCTATCTCACAATTATATAATACATATATGTATTATATAATACATAATACAATATGAAGCAAAGTCATGCTTGTCAGACTTTAATATGTATACAAATATCCTGGGCATTTTGTCAAAAAGCAGGTTCTGAGTCAATAAGTCTGGGATAGGACCTATGAAGAATCTTGCTAATAAGCTCCCATGGAAACATGCTAGGCTACCTCTAGGAAACATCAACTGTTCTTTTGAAAAGTGTAATCTTTTGTAATAGGAAGAGCATATTTTTCACAGCTTCAAGTTTTACTGTTCCATTTACCTGGGTCTATAGAATTAATATCCATTTCTCCATTAATCTTTCATATTTCATCATGCCGTTGAAAGTAACAATGCCTAAGAATCTGGAACAGCAAGAAATAATTATAATGATGTAATAGAAAGTGACAAAGATCTCAGAAACAAATACTATCTAAAGTACATAGGCAACATTTTTTTTTAATTGGAGGTTAATTACTTTACAATATTGTATCGCCAGTCCAGGTTCAATGCATAGGCAACATTTTTAGAACACACATTAAGAAATGAAACTGGAGGGTGCTAGTACAGTGTGCACACATGCTTTTTTGTGTATCTATCTTCATTTTTTCATTTTCTTCTAAATTTATTGTATTTTCAAAAAATTTAAGCTATTTTCCAAAATACAAAAAGCTTATTTTCCTAGAAAGATGGATTAAACCAGGTTGATGACAGGAGCAGTGGTTTTCCTGACACTTTTGCAGAAATAGGTAAAGTTGTTTGGATACTTGTTGACAAAAAGGCTACAGACCTGAGCCAATAAAGACGGAAAAATAATTTTTCAATTAACTTCACGGGGACTTCCCTGGTAATCCACTGGTTGGGAGTTTGCCTTCCGTTGCAGGGGACATGGGTTCAATCCTGGTTAAGGAAGTAAGATCCCACCTGCCACGGGGCAACTAAGCCCTTGCATGAGTATGCACACTACAATTCTGAGTCTTTGAGCCAAAACTAGAAAGCAACTAGAGGGCCTGCCTACCACAACAGAAGATCTCACATGCTGCAACTAACACTCTACACAGAAAAAAATAGATAAATAAATATTTTTAAAACTTCACAGAATTTTAAAAGTTATTGGAATCTTTATTTTCTTAAATCTGGAAAGCTTTACTTGAATGATCTGGGAAGAAAATACAGAGAAAAAGGAAAATTAACTGAATCTCCTTGTTTTTCATTATTCTCTTTGGAGGAAATCATCTTTCACCACGACCTTCAATATCAGTTCCAGAGCCCAGGCTGGTAGTGGGAGGGGCAGTGGAGGCATGCAGTCTTAAGAGTCTGATGGCCTCAGCTTATGCCCAGCTCTGCTACTTTCAAGATTGATTATGTTCAAGACACTTTATTTTCTCTGAGATGCAATTTTCTCATCTGTTAACTAGGATTTGCCCCAAAGAGTGCAGTTTCTGCTTCATAATTATTACTATAGAAACAAACCTTTATTTGAGCATGAAAAATGGAATGCTATTTGCAATGGGTAAATTACAGGAAGAATAAAAGAAATGTTGAAAAGCATATTTCCCAGAGTTCTAAAACATTCAATTTTAACTTTTAATGTTTAATGCCATATCTAGCTTGTGAATTTCCTGGCAAATCTAAAATATAATAGACTTGTCTTTTTTATTATCTCTACTGGCACTTCAAAACATTTCTAGTTCCCTAGTAATAAGCACGATTTTGTGTTTCTTTTTGTTTTCCAAGCAGATTTTAAAGATCTTACTGATGCTCTGGTAAATATTTTATAACTGGCCTTTCAAGGGTAAATAAAGCCCTGATCTAAAGTTTTTGACAAATTCCAAGGGATAAATATTCCAGTCATGGTCAGTTTCAACCCACCCACGTGATGTCACTGAGTTGCAAGTTGGGAAGAAATGTGGAGTTAAATAGAATTGTATGGTGTTTCTATCTCACAGACAAAACAGACTGAATTCATCTCAATAGTTTAGATTGTGGAAAAATGTAGTAACAAATTAAAATGAAGAAGGTTTGTGATAATTTATTACCTTAGTTTTTAATATAAGTAAATTAAGTATAAGTCTATATGATTCAGCTTTTAATATTGGCAGTGTTTAAAAACAAACTCAAAATTCTTGAAAATCTAGCAATTGGCTGTCTTGAACCACTATACACTGGCTGTAGCATCTTGTGCTAATATGAAGATGAATGACTAAATCAAAAAACTTTCAAGCATTTACAAGTGCCCATTCTGTGGAAGTCATGTCCACAGACACTATTCCACTTGCATGCACATGTGAGGTTGAGGCAGGTCATTTCGCATTTTACTGAAGAGGAAACTGAGGTCCAGAGATGTTAACAAACCAACCAGAGTTAGGTCATGAAGGGATGGGGAAGGAATCACTGTTTCCAAAAGGCAGCAAACAGGGAACTTAACAAGCAGAAGTGAACTAGATTGGCTGTAAGAAAAATCTGAACTTAAGTGTCAAGAGTTGGGTGGGGTCTATGACAAGAAAAATTAATAGCTGGTGTTTTTAAACAACTTAGTAAGCTCCAAGCACTGAATATTTTCATATACTGACTCATATAAACTTCAAAACAACTATGAGGTGGGTATCTTATTAAACCCACTGTCTAGATTAGGGAATGGAGATTCAGAAGGTGGTCTGAAGTCATGCAGTTAGTACTTGATAGAGCTGGAATTGATCTGCCCATCTGCCACTGGCACCCACATGCTAGTCCTCTGAGAAGTCTTCATCTAAAGAGAGCAGCTGCTAGTCAGCATGGCTAATTTTTATGTGAATAAGTGAGCTAATGTTGCCAGATCTTCCAGTTTATTGGAAAAACAAGATGAAAATCTGGACTTTAATGTGAAATAGACTAAATTTTTATTTAATCCTGGAAAATTATTGGTAGGCAGGTTTTAGATATCTTACTATATGGATATTGAACCTTCTACTTCTCTTTACCATGACTGTTAACACTTGAAAGTGAAAGTGATGGTTGCTCAGTCGTGTTGGACTCTTTGTGACCCCATGGCCTATATATAATCAGCCCAGGCTCCTCTGTCCATGGGATGCTCCAGGAAAGAATATTGGAGTGGGTAGCCATTCCCTTGTCCAGGTAGCCATTCCCTTCTCCCTTCCCAACATACATATTTCTATATCCTTATTCATCCCTGATACCTTCTGATAGAATTTCTCTACTTCATCTTCTGGCCCAATTAATAATCTTTGGCTCGCAATCCAGTTGATCTGTTTGGTTCTCTACAGCAAGTGGTTTTCACACTTGATTGCCTTGGAGTCACCCAAGGGTGTGTCTTAAAACACAGAAGCTTGGGTCCCACAACCAGAGTTTCTGACCCAGTAGATCTTAGGTAGATAAAAGAATTTCTATTTTTGACAACTGTCCAGGTGATGTTGATGTTACTGTTTTGAGATCACACTTTAGGAACTACTGCTTTACTACAGTTATCTTTCATATCTCCCATTTACATTTCAGTTTTCCTTATAACTGTGTATTTCTCTTGCAAGTTATCGAACCTTTCTGCACTTTTCTGAGTGCATTCATTTAACTTATTTTTAAATTTTCTTTCCATTTTACTGAGATATAACTGGCATGCTGTTGTTATTCAGTCACTAAGTCATGTCCAACTCTACAATCCCATGGACTGTAGCACACTAGGCTCCTCTGTCCTCAGCTATTTCCCAGAGTTTGCTCAAATTCATGTCTATTGAATCAGTGATGTTATCTAATCATCTCATCCTCAGCTCCTTCTCCTTTTGCCTTCAATCTTAGCCCTATATAAATTTAAAGTGTACAGCATAATGATTTGACTTACATACAACATCACATCATAAAATGGTTTCTGCCATAAGTTTAGTGAACACCAATCATTCATATAGACATAAAATTAAAGAATAGAAAAAAATTTGCTTCTAATGAAGACTTAGGATTTACTATCTTAATAACTTCCATATATTACATACAGCAGTATGAACTATATTTATTATGTTGTACATTACATTCCTAGTATTTATTTATCCTAAAACTGGAATTTTATTCCTTTTGATGGCCTGCATCCAAGTTCCCCTTTCTCTACCCCTTTCATTTTACTTATTTAATATTTTTTTCTGTTTAATACATTAATTCTATTATCTTTGCTAAAAGCTGTTCAGGAGTTTTATTTTTCTGTTTTTTCACACATATTGTGTCCCTATATATATACATACATATTTCAATATGTATATATCAACATGTTATGCATATATATGTACGTGTTGCATATGCATGTGTGTGTATATATATATATATATATATATACACACACACATATATATATACACATATATACCCCTTCTGGTCATTTCCCTGAAGAATATATACAGTATGTGCCTAAGGAAGAGAAGAAGAGCATGCCCTAGCTTGCGCCCTTCCTGGTGATTTTAGAGTATGGATTGAGGGCTACATCTCAGAAAGTGGCCTGAAACCACGGATGTGCCGCCCTTTATTTTGCCATCGCACCACCAGGTGATCTTGCCACTGAAACAAAGCAAAAATGGAGAGGAATGCAGGAGGGAAGTTCTGGGATACTGAGAAGGCCTCTCCAAAGAGGAGACTCTAACCAATGAAGCAAGACAGCAGGAAATGTCCATTCCAAACAGGATTAAGTATGAAAGCTCTGAAAAAGATAGGGGTTGGCATATTAAACTGGAATCTGTGCTCTCCTTTCCAAGGTGCTCATAAACACCTGTTACCCAGATGTGTCTCGGGGTGTGAGGGACTGGCAGAGAGAACTTTCAGTAACTGTAGGTCTGACTGACCCTGATATTAGTCATCTCTCATTTTAGCCCAATTGCTATAAATTTAGATTATGATGATGAGTTGTTGGTTAATGTTTTTTCCCTTTTTTGGTAAGTCAAGATTTTGGATTTTTTGGTGAGTTGGTAATATCTTAAAAATAAATTTGGAAAATTTAGAAGTCTAAATACTTATACTTTTCAACTATTTTTAAATTTGGAAATCTATACCATAGTTTTGCATATATAAGTTATTTAAAACACATCTTTAGAATCCAGGAAAACTTTGACTACTCATTTTTTTCCATTAGAAAAAAAATATTGGGTTAAAACATTTTCAGGACCAGTAAATTAGTACTAATAGATATAAATTTCTCATACATGTCCAGAACAAGGAAATCAGTGAATGAGGAATTCATGTTTGTAGAGGTGACAGGATGGAATGGTGGTTATTGGAGCAATGGAAGAATATAGATATGTTGGCATTATTTCCAGCCCCATTCCATGAGTATGGAGTTAATCAGTTAATACTACTTTTCCTAAGAGTGAAGCAAGACAGTCATAATTACCACCTTCAGCTCATGCTGTTGTAGCAGTTTTGATGACTTCTGGGAAGGAACCAGAAACTGCTTATCCTTGTTAGTGAAAATATGATGCACATGATTCCCACGTATGTTTTGGACTTTCAAACCACAGAAATCCAAGTGGCACAATTTTCTAATGGGGAATTGTGAAATATTGCCAGACACACAGACGATGATAACCAACGCAAGGGCGAGTTCTCTGGTACAAGTGCTCATGGCACCACACACTCTCCATTTAACAGACTCCCGGTACAATTTTTTCTCTGTTATATTAGGTGTGTGTTATGTTTGTGGTAGATTTAAAAAGTCTTCTTTATTTTGTGGTAGACTGCAAAACTAACCACAATTTCCTCCCTGCTGCATATCCACATCTTTTGCAATGTGACTTTTGTATCTCCTGCTATCAATGATCAGAGTCTTCCGTCAGTCCTGAAAGTGAGACAGCCTCATGACTTGTTCTGACCAATGGAAGAATGGCAAACATGAGGCAAGCAAGGGCTTGAAAAACACTTATGCATTGAAGGTTGCTGTCTAGGTTGTCTTGGGAACTCTGCTATCATGGGAACAATACTCAACTAGCCCACTGGAGAACAAGTGACACCAGGAGAATTAGGGAACCCTAGCCCACAATCAACAAGGGAGTTAAAGTACAAATAAGCCCAGATAAGATTAGCCAAATCTCATTCAGGTCAATAAAACCACCCAGCTGAGCCCATCACAAATTTAAGACCTGCAGAATCAGTTAAAAAATAACCTGAAACCAGCCATTGTGTTTAATGTTACTTATTATGCAGCAACAACTAACTGGGGACAGAAATGCTAAAAGAGAGACAGAAATTTTCCTGTAAGAAGTTTGAGATTTTTCTCCTTTGGTGATCTTTCTTAGGTCTTCTGAGAATATTATATGTAACATTTGCTGACAAAGGTCCATATAGTCAAAGCTATAGTTTTTCCAGTAGTGATGTACAGATGTGAAAGTTGGACCATAGAGAACACTGAGCACCAAAGAATCGATGCTTTCAAATTAGGGTGCTGGAGAAGACTCTTCAGAGTCCCTTTGACTGCAAGGAGATCAAACCAGTCAACCCTAAAGGAAAGCAACACTGAATACTCACTCATTGGAAAGACTGATGTTGAAGCTGAAGCTCTAATACTTTGGCCACTTAATGCAAAGATCTGACTCATTTGAAAAGACTTTGATGCTGGGAAAGATTGAAGGCAGGAGGAGAAGAGGATGACAGAGGATGAGATGGTTGGATGGCATCTCATCCAACTCAATGAGCAAACTCTGGGGGATAATGAAAAAGAGAAATATAATATATATCTAAAATTAATATCTCTTTTTGCTTTTGAATTTATTTTTAAATACTAGAATATTTAAAATTGTACATGTGGCCCACATTATCTTTCTTTTTGGCAGTAGTGACTTAGACGGTTAAGTCATCTGATGTGCGCTCCCACCAAGTCCAAATTTTACTTGTGCTAATTAAGTTCAAGGTAAAATAAAAGGATTTTTTGGACTAAGAAATTCTGAGCATTTTCTTAAAAAATAAAAAAGACTTCTTTTGGTAATAAACTGACCTTCAGGGAAAAACATAAAGAAGGCAAAAACAAGACCAGGAGCTGACTGTGACTCAGATCATGAACCCCTGGCAAAATTCAGATTTAAATTGATGAAAGAGAAAACCACTAAATCATTCAAGTATGATCTAATTTAAATCCTTTATAATTATACAGTAGAAGTGACAAACAGATTCAAGGGCTAGATCTGATAGAGAAAGTGCTTGAAAAACTATGGGTGGAGGTTTGTGACATGGTACAGGGGACAGTGATCAAGACCATTCCCAGGAAAAAGAAATGCAAAAAGGCAAAATAGTCATCTGAGGAAGCCTTTCAAACAGCTGACGAGAGAAGAGAAGCAAAAGGAAAGGAGGAGATGAGCAAAACCCATCTGAATGCAGAGTTCCAAAGAATAGCAAGAAAAGATAAGAGAGCTTTCCTCAGTGATCAATGCAAGGAAATAGAGGAAAACAATAGAACAGGAAAGAATAGAGATCTCATCAAGAAAATAAGAGATACCAAAGAAACATTTCATGCAAACATGGGCACAATAAAGGACGGGAATGGTATGGACATAACAGAAGCAGAAGATATTAAGAAGACATCTCAGTAATACACAGAAGAACTATACAAAAAAAGATCTGAATGATCAGATAATCGTGATGGTGTGGTCACTTACCTAGAGCCAGACATCCTAGAGTGTGAAGTCAAGTGGACATTAGGAAGCATCACTACGAACAAGGCTAGTGGAGGTGATGGAATTCCAGTTGAGCTATTTCAAATCCCAAAAGATGATGCACTCAATATGCCATCAAATTTGGAAAACTCAGCAGTGGCCAGAAGACTGGGAAAGGTCAGTTTTCATTCCAATCCCAAAGAAAGGCAATGCCAAATAATGCTCAAACTACTGCACAATTGCACGCATCTCACATGCCAGCAAAGTAATGCTCAAAATTCTTCAAGGCAGGCTTCAAGAGTACATGAACTGAAAACTTCCAGATGTTCAAGCTGGATTTAGAAAATGCAGAAGAACCAGAGATCAAATTGCCAGTATCTGTTAGATCACTGAAAAAGCAATAGAATACCAGAAAAAACATCTACTTCTGCTTTGTTGACTAAGCCTAAGCCTTTGGTTGTGTGGATTACAACAAACTGCGGAAAATTCTTAAAGAGATGGGAATACTGGACCACCTTACCTGCCTCCTAAGAAACCTGTATGCAGGTCAAGAAGCAACAGCTAGAACTGGACATAGAACAGCAGACTGGTTCCAAATTGGGAAAGGAGTAAGTTAAGGCTGTATGTTGTCACTTTGTTTATTTAACTTATATGCAGAGTACATCACATGAAATGCTGGGCTGGATGAGGCACAAGCTAGAATCAAGATTGTCGGGAGAAATATCACTAGAAATAAATCCTGACTATTCATTGGAAGGATTGATGCTGAAGCTGAAGCTCCAATACTTTGGCCACCTGATGCAAAGATCTGAATCACTGGAAAAGACCCTGATGCTGGGAAAGATTGAAGGCAGAAGGAGAAGGGGATGACAGAGGATGAAACGGTTGGATGGCATCATCACCCCAATGGACATGAGTTTGAGCAAGCTCCAGGAGTTGGTGAAGAACAGGGACACCTGACATGCAGCATCCAATGGGGTGGCAAAGAGTCATACATGACTGAGTGCCTGAACTGAATTGCATCTCCTTTAGGAGATTGGCAGACCGTATAAATCAGGCTTTTCCCAGATCCAAATGTTAAGTATTTATTAAAACATTTACAAGGAAGAGAGAAAAAGTGAGCAGAGGAGAAAGATAAGTGGTTGTTATATTATTGTCTTACTAATAAAAATATTGAGGAAATATAATCTCTCTCCCCCTCCCCTTCTTCCTCCTCCTTCATCTTTTCTCCCTCTCTCTCCACCCTCACTTATCTTTCTCCTCTATCTTGTATTTTTCTATCTTCCATGTAAATGTGTTAAGAAATATTTAATACCCGGATTTGGAAAAAAAACTCTGATTTATATAGTTTGCCAATTTCAATGGTATAAATACTCCCACCATGACAGAATTTAAATTGCCAATACAATGTTGCCAAATGTGCACCTGGGAAGACATGTGCAATCAGTTCAGTTCAGTTCAGTCACTCAGTCGTGTCTGACTCTTTGTGACCCCAAGAACCACAGCATGCCAGGCCTCCCTATCCATCACCAACTCCCGGAGTCTACCCAAACCCATTTCCTTTGAGTGAGTCAGTGATGCCATCCAACCATCTCATCCTCTGTTGTCCCCTTCTCTTCCTGCCTTCAATCTTTCCCAGTATCAGGGTCTTTACAAATAAGTCAGTTCTTCACACCAGGTGGCAAAAATATTGGAGTTTCAGCTTTAGCATCAGTCCTTCCAATGAATATTCAGGACTGATTTCCTTTAGGATGGACTGGTTGGATCTTCTTGCAGTCCAAGGGACTCTCAACAGTCTTCTCCAACACCACAGTCCAAAAGCATCAATTCTTCGGTGCTCAGCCTTCTTTATAGTCCAACTCACATCCATACATGAGTACTAGAAAAACCATAGCATTGACTAAACAGACCTTTGTTAACAAAGCAATGTCTCTGCTTTTTATTATGCTGTCCAGGTTAGTCATAACTTTCCTACCATTTCTACTATATAGATGCAATAGATACACATGATATAAAGAATATGTATACAATTTAAATGTAGTAAAATAATTACAAAGTGGTAAGTTTTATGTATTTTGTACCTTGTTCTCAATACAACATATTTAATTGTATGCTTACCTAATTTAATTTTTATGAACAGCTATGTTTAAAAATGACTTGCTAAAAACAAAAAGAAATCCTAAACATTTAACCACTGAATGCCCTGGGAGCCAACACAAGACTCCAGCCCATCACTGCTGTGGCATTTACTTGAAAATCAGATGTAAAGGAACAGCACTTTTTCTAAGACTCAAAAAAATACCCCAAAATTTTCTTACTCCTAGTAATTCATTTATCCACAAAGGCCCAGCCTCGTTAATGATTATATAGCTCATTTATACCTTGAAATATCTCATGTATAGAGATACTGTACTGGAAGGAACAGAGACAAGTTGTTCAGCTGGTTCTAATCCTGTTAATCTTGGTCTCATGTGATCTATCCCCAAGAGAAACAACAGAATGCTATTTAAGAGCCCCCAGACCAGGGAGTCCCAGCCCTTGATAGTAACTCTCTAAGGAAGTTCCTTCTTACAACTAACCCAAATCCCTTCTGCTACAGTAGAGGCTCATTCCCTCTTTAGTGAAGGTGGAAACAGCTGGTTACCGTCCCCTGTGTTATAACTCTTCATATAAGGAAATGAAACACCCCAAACCAGCTTCCAAATCTGGTCAGCTGTAAAAACAGCCTCTTCTTGAGCAAAAACAAACAATAAATTAAATGGAATTGGGAGTTGAGAAGTGCTGCATATTTCACTCCAGGGAAACACCTCGGGCCAGGTTATACCCTCGTCAGCACCTAGTGATCAAAGGCGTATTTTCCCTGGAAACAAATTCAAGGAGTGAAACAGATGGGGTTATTAATCACATTGCTGCTATCCTTTTGGGCTATCTTAAAGAACATCCTTAAGCAAGAGGTGTCCTGGGCTTTATCTTGTAATAAGATTGTAAGATTGTGAGATCTTGGCAAGATGCATGTTTCTTTGTATGCTGACGCCTTGCTTGCTATGTCCAAGACATTTTTTACCAAAGAGAATGCAATAAATCAGAGTAGTAGCAGAAGCTACATCTTTGGCGGTACAAGTAGACTATAGACACTTAAGTTCCAACTAACATTCAAAGCTATGCTGTTGCTGCTGCTGCTGCTGCTAAGTCGCTTCAGTGGAATGCTAGGGTTCTTATCCATCTGGAAGGAGAAGCTGAAGAATTGACTTCACAGTATAGAAGTGGCCTAGTAGGAAGCAAGGAGAAGGTAATGGCACTCCACTCCAGTACTCTTGCCTGGAAAATCCCATGGACAGAGGAGCCTGATGGGCTGCAGTCCATGGGGTCGCCGAGGGTTGGACACGACTGAGCGACTTCACTTTCACTTTTCACTTTCATGCATTGGAGAAGGAAATGGCAACCCACTCCAATGTTCTTGCCTGGAGAATCCCAGGGATGGCGGAGCCTGGTGGGCTACCATCTATGGGGTCGCACAGAGTTGGACACGACTGAAGTGACTTAGCAGCAGCAGCGGCGGCAGCAGCAGCAGCAGGATGCAAAGAGGGGCACCTGAAAAAGAAAAGGAAGAAACAGCAGCCATCATTCACGTCCATTCATTGGAAAGCCATTGCATCTGGGAGAGAAGAGAGCCATGAAGCTGTGAAATCAAGGACATTCAGGAGATGAGCTTGCTGTTGCATTCTGATTGCTGCCTTAGATTTTGTTGTAGTTTAAGGGTGTGGTATTAGTGCCTGATTTACCTGCATGTTCTCAAGCAGACATGGGCCTCTTTATTTTGTACAGCTCAAAGGGATCATGCCTTCTCCATCTCCACCTCATCATTTCTTTTCTGCTTTGAGTCTAAAAGCCCAGATTTCAAATCCAGACTCAGTCCAATCCAGCCACTTTTGTCCTTGGGCTGTATAACATCCCCAGGAAATAAGAATGGACTGAGTTTCTTTTGCTTGGATCCCCAAAATGGACATTTTGGGGAGTTGTTAACTGCAATTGAAGCTCAGCCCCACTTCTGTTCAAGGAGGCTGAGAAATTTTGTAATCCTGACCCACAGGTGACAGTGTCACCTCCTCTGTAGACATTAATTTGCTCTCCATTTCTTGAAGGTTTCTATTGTGCTAGGAAGAGGAAAAAGGTTGAAACAGCTTTTTCTAGGGCTGTATGATTTAATGTCTACTCAGCCATAAGGCACATCTATCTACAGTGAGCTAAGGTACCTAGCAACAATTTACTGAAGGGAAAAATCCAGCTCAAATGCTGTAATCAAGCATATACTTCTACAGCAGAAGTAGAAATGATAGCCCATAGTCCAAGCCTGTGTGAATATGTTGGGTGGTCTTCACAGCATCTTTTTTTTTTTTAATTTGAATTCAATGAACATTTTAAAACTGGAAAATCCTATTCATTTATAAATCTCCAATCTCCATTTCTAGCTTCCCCAGAGGATCTTGTCACACCGTGCCACATTCCAACATAGTGACAAGTGGTCACAGCTGAGGATGTGCTGTCGATCCATTGCAGTCGCTGCTGCTCATTAGTATCAAAGTGTCCACTGCTATTTACCATTGCATTTGTTCGGCAAGTTTCCTGTTTCCAGACTTTCTTTAGATTATTTCCTACATGTGACTGGCCTGAACTATTTTAAGAAATGAGAGGCAAAGCCATGTCTTGTATGAGGAGATATTACAAGCAAGAACCTGATTTTGAGACAAAAGAGATTTAGTAAGGCAAACAAAGGAAGGGGATGTCCTGGAAATATTTCCATTGCTTGATCACTGGCTTTCTTGTTATCTCTGGAGTAACGGTTGTCAGAATCTACTGATTATGAAGGTTTGAGGACTCTGCAAGGAAATGAACTAACCGAATTCTCAATAGTTTGCCAATGCCAGTCCAATGATAGCCTTCAGCCACTTGTTCTTTTTATTTTTTCTTTTGGCATTTATTTTCCATAATTATTACAATATAAGTATGTTACACAATTTGGGGGAAAGAAAATAAAGAAATCTCCCTCTTATTATAGTCCCATTGTCCTGTCCCTTCTTCATATGCAACCACCATTATCTGTTAATTATGAATCCTTCTAGGAAATGTCTAGTCATCTATATATATATACATTTTATCCATTGTTTTACACAAATGGAGTTGTACTGTGCTCATTTTTGTTTAACAGTGTTAGCACATATATTCTTCATCATTCTCCTTGAAAGTACTCTTCATTGTTTTTATAAAAAATGGTACACCTTTGTAGCAATTCATTCAAGTAATTTTAAAAGGATAACAAAATTTTAAATTGACATTATTTCACCCGGAAACAATGTTTATTAACATTTGTAGACCTTCATTATAGGTATCTTTCTACATATGTAGATAGGCTGATGGATGGAAGGATGGATAGATGGATAGAAAAAAGGACGGGAGAGAAGAAAGAAGGGAGGGAGGGAGGAAGGACAGCAGATTGGTAGGTAAATCAATGGATAGGAAAATGGGATAACACTATGATGATCTTTTGTAGTCAAATCTTTAATTGTAATTTTTCTTGACTTTACAAATGAAGAGAAAGAAAGTTAAGGAAACGCTTAGCTTCAGAAAAGAATGCTTCTTTACAAAATGGATCAGTTCATAAAGCACTTCTTTAAAAGAAACAGTGTGAAAAACATTGTGCTAGATATTATCTATTGGGTCTCCTTTGTGAAAGAAATGTGGAAATTAGCATTCCTAATGTTATTATGTACCTTGTTTTTTATATTTGAGTTTTATGACACACAGTCTGTCCTGTAATAGTAATTTAACAGTTGTTTACTTTTATTTTATATTTAAATTGCTTATCACTACCAGTCTTCAATTGTGACTGCTCCATTTCTGACTTTTAAAATTTTGATTCTTTGATTTACTGACTGAATTAAATAATCAAACACTTGGTCTTTTTTTCAAGAAGGAATCTGGGGTGTTCTATTATATGAATTATGGCCTATTCGAAAATGTCCCTATGTTGACTTTATACTTGAAGGACAGCTTGCTGGAACTGCAATTGACAGCTCAATTTTTTTCTTCTTCAGAATCCTGTGGACTTTGTTCTACCCTCTTCTGGCGTTGATCACAAAATCTGTGTAAGTTTTTTTAAATGACCTGACATCTCCCCAGTTAGTGATTGTTTTTTCTGTCTAGACACCCATGAAGGTCTTTCCTCACATTTGTGTTTTAATAACTTCTCAATGATTTATCTTGTTGATTATTGTATCATTTTTGTTTGGGACAATATGTACCCTTTACATCTGAAGATTCAAGTCTCATGGGAAACTGTCAGGAAACTAAAGACACACAGAGGTTAATTACCTTGCTCAAGATCACATAGATCATAATAAATGGTAGGGTCTAGGTCTAAATCCATCTGTCTGATTCCAGGATCCAATCCTCCGGCCACTACCACACAGTTCATCCTAATAAGGAACTGTGCTAGATATGTCCTCTCAAAGCCAGCTAGTCAGAAATTTACCCTAAGGATGTCTTCATTTAAACTGCCCAGTTACTGGGCAGTTCAGACAGTGTCCACCATTTGGAAGTCACTGTCTAGAGAAAGGACGGCACAGTTGGTTTTAGTCATCGTGATACTGCTCCTCCCCACCATTCCTTCCACCCCCCAGGCTTGGGCAATGACTATTCTACCTCTATTTCTATGAGTTTGGCTTATTTAAGAAATTTTAACCTTTCATGCCAGTAATTCATTAATTTTTCAACTGGAGGTTTGTACCTCTTAATCTTCTTCACTTAATTCTTTCTTCCTCCCATCCACCTCCCTCCTGGCAGCCACCTGTTTGTTCTCTGTATCTATAACTCTGTTTCTGTTTTGTTGTTTTTGCTCATTTGTTTTGTTTTTCCTTTCTTTTGGAAGAAGAGAAAGGAAGTAAAGGGAAGAAATGGAAAGACAAGGGTAACAAATCAAAAGGAAGCAAAGAGAAAGAAATAAACAGAGAGTTCTGATGCAGACTGATGAAAGCAGATATGATTCCTACAATTATACATTGCAAGGTTGGCAGAACAGAACTGGCTTCATCATCTGACATCTCCTCCCCTAATCACAATGTTCCCTAACAGTATCAGGTTTTCTTAATGTCATTAATAGATAGTACAGCAGCACTAAGAAGATAGTAGATGGTGCACAGGTAGCTGACAAGGTCAGCCCTCTAGAAGATCAGCCTAGAAGGCAATTTACATGGTATGACCAGCAGCCCTGGCCAAATTCTCTACCCTTATCCTCCCCTGACCTGTTCAAATGCCCTGAAACCTCCACCTTGAGAATCACTCATTTGGGCTTACATTCTCCCTACAAAATGTCATTTGTTATCAGGAAAGGATAAACTTTTGCCAGCCCTTGACCTATTAAGAAAACACATAGATCACAAAGTTGGAAGAGACTATAGAAAACAGCAAGTCTCTCCTCTCACTTTAGGGCAGGCAGTTGATGCTTGATTTCTAGATTAATGAACTGTGCAATTAGAGAGCAAGGGACACAGAGGGATTGGACACAGGGTTCTGAAAAAATCTGAGCTTAAACAGAAGAAAAGCTGGTGCAGAGTGATGGGTACTGTGGATGCCCTACCCAGGTCTCATTTACTGGGCAGGCACACTAACCTCTCAGCTGCACTGAGAATTGGCTGATAATGGTTCACCCTCCATGCTTCATTCTACATTCTCTATAGAGTTGCCATGAACTGCAAGAAGCCACCTTGCCTAAGACACTACATACCCTTCCTAGGGCAGGGCTGACTGAGATAGGAATACAAAAGGTCAATTTCCTCATGTCAGGGTGGGAATATTTCTGCTGTGTGATTTGTGGTTCTGTGCTCCCCAAGGATCAGTCTGGATCAAAGCAGGTTCGTGTCTCTACTCTTGTCCTACCACTGCCCATCCTGCTTCCCTTACTTTCTTTCTCTGCAGAGCACTCTCTCAGTAAATCATATGTCTGAATTTTTGTCTTGGACTCTGCTTCTAGGGAAGCCAATCTAAGACAAATAGGATATTGACTGGGGAGGGAAGCAACTAAATGACTGGCCTACTGAGCAGTTTTCTGAAGGAGACATGGCTCCATTCAGTTCAGAGTAAAATAATCCACTCATCTTCTGCTTTATCATCAACATCACTATCATTAATTTAATTCAATCAATGGCAGATGTTCCAGCTCCAGATACTGCTACCAAAGATCACCACTGATTTAAGAGATGAGCAAAAATAGTGATCCTCTTTTTATTTTTCCATATTTTGACTACCAAGAATAATTATTAGTAAAATATAAGGTTTATGAAGCTAGAGCCACAGCTCAAAAACAAAGAACCATGCTCTTGCAGTCAGCAAGAGCCAGCATATATGGCCAGTTAAGGGCAAGTCAGTCGCATGTCTTGCTGCCATAACAAAGAATCCCGAAACCCAGCGGCTGAAATCAACAAAGGATTACTTAGGTTACAGGTCAATTGTAGGTCAGTTGGGGACCCAAGCTAACAGGAGAAGTCTCTCTGTGGAAGATAATTAATCATCATGATGGATCACTCTGGAAATTAATTACTCAGCTCAGAAGTGGCACATGCCACATCTACCCACAACTCATTAGCCAGAACACATCTCAGTGACAGTGAGACATATTCAGTCAGGCCATGTAGTGGCTTCAACAAACTTGACCTTTAGACCAGCCCCTGAAGAAACCTATCCATCTAGAAAATTCTCTGTCATTGAGTGGTACTCCACTAGCAAACACTGGCTGAATGTTTCCAGGGTTGTGCTAACCATAATAGAGGTCGTAGAAACGTTTAAAACATTTTATTTGTCTTCAGAAGGTCCCAGTATAACTGGAAGATGACTCAAAAAACAATAAAAGTGCATGATACTGGATGTTTGGGGCTGGTGCACTGAGACGACCCAGAGGGATGTTATGCGCAGGGAGGAGGGAGGGGCCTTCAGGATGGGGAACATGTGTATATCTGTGGCGGATTCATGTTGATATATGGCAAAACTAATACAATATTGTAAAGTAATTAGTCTCCAATTAAAATAAATAAATTTATACTTAAAAAAGAAACAATGAAAGTATATAGTAATACAGAATAGGGAAAATTATATGCTAAAATCATGCAATGCCCAAATCAAACCTGTCGCTTTGGCCTTTTTCTTCACCTGTATGTGGAAAACTTGATCTTCTAGAGCAGCACTGCCCAAAAGGAATATATGGTGAGCCATATTTGTAATTTTATTTTGTATTGTTTTTAATCCTTTTTATTGAAGTATAGTTGATTTACAATATTTCAGGTGTATAGTAAACAGATTCAGAATATATATACACACACACACACACATTTTTTTTTCAGATTCTTTTCCATTATAGCTTATTACAAGATATTGAATATAATTTCCCGAAGAGTAGGTCATTGTTATTTACCTGTTTTACATATATTGTAGTGTATATCTATTAATCCTAAATTCCCAATTTATCCATGCTTACACCTGTCCGATTTGGTGACCAAGTTTGTTTTCTATGTTTGAGTCTGTTTCTACTTTGTAAATAAGTTAATTTGTATGATTTTTTTAGATTCCACATGTAAGTGATATTATATATTTGTTTTTCTCCCTCTGATTTATTTCACTTAGTATGATAATCTCTAGTTTTATCCATGTTGATGCAATTGGCATTATTTCATCCCTTTTTATGGCAGGGAGGCCTGGCGTGCTGCAGCCCATGGGGTCACAAAGAGTCAGACACAACTGAGCGACTGAACTGAACTGAACTGAATATTCCATTATATATAAATCACATCTTTATCCATTCATCTATTGATGGACATTTAGGTTGATTCCATATCTTGGCTATTGGAAATAATTCTGCTATGAATATTGGAGTGGGTGTATCTTTTCAAATTAGTTTTCTATGAATGTATACTCAGGAGTAGGATTGCCAAACCATATGATAGCTCTATTTTTAGTTTTTTAAAGAACCTCCATACTGTTTTGCATTGCGGCTGCCCCAATTTACATTCCCACCAATAGTGTTGGAGGATTCATATTTGTAATTTCAAATTCTCAAATAGTTACTTTACAAAAGGCAAAAAGAACAAATGAGAGGGAGATGGCAGTTGAGTAGATGGACTTGGGGTACATGTCTTTCCACAGATACATCAGTAATACAGCTTCAGACCCAGAAATGCATTAAGAATACTGGCTGACAGTGGACAAGAGTACCTGACCAGTGGAAAATAATATATACAAACCATGAAAAACTCAGTAGGATGAAGGAACTAGGGGGGAAAACAGGAGTGTTGGTAGGACTGGAACTGCCTTCTGTGGGTGGGGGAATTGAAGCAGGGGTCCAATCCCCACATCAAGGCAATTGTCTGAGTCAGAGGAGAAATATTTAAGGCTGAGAGTGAAGCAGCTGATCTGTGGCAGCCTAAATGGAATGAGAATCAGACAGTTCTTGCAACAGCCATACATACCCCAGACAGGAACACTGGTCCCCTGGATGGGAGCCGGAGTCTAGGGATTGTGGAGCAATCCCAAAGCGAGGGCTGCTGTTGACTGCAGACAGACAGATCGAGGGGCTGTGGGGGAGGAGATTGTAGGGGGAAATGCCTGTGGAGGAAAGCTGGGCAGCCATAGAAACAAGGCTATACTGATGAATCACACATAGGAGGTGGAGCCATCATCATAGCCTCTCTCTTCCCACATGCCAGCATCAGCAGCTGAACAATAGAGAGGCTGGCCCATCAAATGCCTGACACACTGAACTACAGAGTAGGACCCCCACCCAGGGTGCTCCTTTAAGTGACTGATGTGCCAAACTACAGAGTAGGACCCCAGCCAGGGGGGCCCGTCTATGTGCCCAACACGCCGAACAACAGAGAAGGATACCAGGTACGGGAACCCCCTAAGTGCCTGAATGTGTGGAGCAACAGAGAAAGACTGGCCTAAGAGACCTTCTGGTCTCCAGCTACAAGAGGCTCGAAAAAAGACTCTGATAGGGCCATAACTCCTGTGTTGGAGGCAGTCTGTGCCCCCACACATTTGGTGCCGTCAGGATCCCCACAAGCCAAACAGCTGCGCCACCATCATGGTTGAACTCTCACTGGAGCAGAGCTGCCACAGGCAGAAAAAGTCTTGTGTCTATGCACGTAGGGTTACTTCAATAATGTCTGACTCTTTGCTATCCTGTAGACTGTGGCTTGCCAGGCTTCTCTGTCAGGGAGGGAGCTTCTCCAGGCAAGAATACTGGAGCATATTAGCCAATACCTTCTAGAGCACTATATTTCCTGCTGCTATAGCTGCCAACTCGCCTGAGTACCTGGTGCTGCCAGAACCCCTGTGACCCAAGCAGCTATACCACCTCCACACCTGGCCCTCACAGGGGCAAACCCAAGTCCTTCAGGGCAACTTCAGAAGCAAACCCCAGTGCTCAGAACAAACCCACATGTAGAGGTGGAAGTAAAACCACTGAAACCCAGGGGCAGTGTGGCTAATGTAGAAGACCCAAAACCTTCCCACCCGTTGTACGAGCTGCAGATTAAATCCACACAATCAACAAGGCAGACTCTGTGTCTATATAAAAGGTCATTGAGAGCTCCCACAAAAGAAATGGCACTAGCTCTCATAGCTGTGGATTTTAGAGGCAAGAACACACAGGAGTAGAACCAGATTAGAATCTGAGCTCCCCTCACAGCAGGTCCAGAGATCAGCACAGTGTTGGAGAGCATCCTAGGGAGGTAAGGTGGACCGTGACTCCCAGCAAGGGAAAGGACTCTGACACTGACAGCAGTGACTCAAGGAAAACATTCATTATTCTTATCTTTTGACTTGTTCTGCAGAATCTTTCGGATTTTTTTCTTTTTCTTTCCTTTTCCCTCCTCTGTTGTAGCTGTCGATTTTATTGGCACTATGAAATCCATTTAAGCTTTTGAGCTTTTTTTTTTTTCTCAGTCACATTTTTTATTGTTGTTATAAACTTCTTCCTCTACATTGGGCTTTTGCAGTTCTGTGGTGTTTTCTGTTTTTTTTTTTTTTTTTTCTTTCTCTCTCTCTCTTTTCTTTTCTTTAAATTTAAATGTTAACTTTTTAAACCTAATATTATTTTCTCTATATTTATTCCTTGTTTGTTTTTCCTATTGTTCTTTCCCCTTGCAGTTACTCTTTAATGTATATAAATCTCCTTTATCTTCCTTTATTTAACTTTGCATATATATTCTTTCTTTTCCTTCTTTCCTTTCCTATCAACATATTTGTTAGTTTTATGTTCGTTACTTTATGTCCGAATTGGCACCTTGCTTTATTTTTGCTTTCTAGTTTGTGCTTTAGTTAGTTTTGTTCTGGTAGATAAAATTTTGGGTTTCCTTGGTTATCTGGGTCAATCTATTGTACTTTATTTTTGTTGGACTGTTTTGATTTTGTTTATGGGTGTATATGTATAGGTGTATATTCAGTCACACTTTTAATTGTTGTTAGAAACCTCTGCCTCTACATTGGGCTTTTGCAGTTCTGTGCTTTCCTTTTCTTTTTCCTTTTTTCTTCCTTCTTCTGTGGTTTTTTCTTTTTCTTTTCTATTTTTTATAATTTTAATTTTTAATTTTTTAAACCTATTATATTTTCCTACATTTATTCCTTTGTTTGCCTTTCCTACTGTACTTTTACCCTTGCAGCTAATCTTTAATGTATATATATCTTCATCTACCTCTATTTAACTTTGCATATATGTTTTTCCCTTATTTTCTTTCTTTCCTTTCCTCTTAAAATATTTGTTAGTTTTGTTTTCATTGCTTTATTCCCTACTAGGCACTTTGCTTTAGGTTTGTTTTCCAGTTTGTGCTTTAGTTAGTTTTGTTCTTAACTGGTAAATATAATTTTTGATTTCTTTGTTTTCCAGGTCAATCTACTGTACTTTATTTTTGTTGGCTTATTTTGACTTTGCTCATGGGTGTATGTATATGTGTATATTCATTATTTGAATTATTATTTGCATGATTTTCTAACTTCCATTTGTCTGGGGTTCATCACTGGTTTCTCATTTGTGAATATTTGTTTTAATCTCACTTAATGCCATAACAAACCACTTGTGGAATTTTCATTCTTGACCAGAGATCAAGCCCTGAGCCTTTAGACTCCAAGGCCCTAGACTACCAGAGAACCAACCCTGCTGCTGCTGCTGCTAAGTCACTTCAGTCGTGTCTGACTCTATGCGACCCCATAGACGGCAGCCCACCAGGCTCCTTCATCCATGGGATTTTCCAGGCAAGAGTACTGGAGTGGGTTGCCATTTCCTTCTCCAGAGAACCAACCCTAGGGAGTATCAAATTGTGAGAACACACACAAACAGAACCACTTGAATCCAAGACCCAGCATCACCCAAGCATTAGTAGCACCCTATGCAGGATGCCTCATCTAAACAACAAATAAAACAAAAATACAAATCCAATCATCAGCAGGCAAGATTACCACCTCATTCAGCCTTTCCCATCAGAGGAAAAACAAATAAACAAAAACTCACCCTATGCAAAGCTTACACAAACCACTGGACCAACCAACCAGTGGTTGGTCAGAAAACCAAAGGAAGGCAGAAACCAAAAGGAAGAAACAATTCAACCTTCTTCAAGGAAATAATTCAACTTTCCTTGAAGCCTGGGAAAATGAGACCTTAAATACAATAAGTTAAAAAGAAATAATGAAAAGGCAGGGAAATACTACACAAATGAAGGAAGAAACTAGAAAGACAGAAGTCCAATAAATGAAGAGGAAAGAGGCAAACTACCTGCAAAAGAATTCAGGATAATGATAATAAAGATGATCAAAAATCTTGAAAACAAAATGGAGAAATTGCAAGAATCAACTAACAAAGACCTAGAAAAAATTAAAGAATAAATATACAGAGACAAACAACACAATTGCTGAAATTAAAAAATACTCTAGAAGGAATCAATAGCAGAATATCTGAAACAGAAGAACAAATCAGTGAGCAGGAAGATAAAATGTTAGAAATAACATCTGAAGAGCAGAATAAAGTAAAAAGAATGAAAAGAACTGAGGATAATCTCAAAGACCTCTGGGACAATACCAAACATACCAACATTCAAATTGTAGGGGTCTCAGAAGAAGAGTAAAAAAAAGGGTATGAGAAATTTTTGAAGAGATTATAGTTGAAAATTTCCCCAACATGGAAAAGGAAATAGTCAATCAAGTCCAAGAGGCACAAGAGTTCTATACAGGATAAACCCAAGGAGAAACATGCCAAGACACATACTAATCAAACTAACAAAGACATAACACAAAGAAAGAATGTTAAAAGCATCAAGGGAGAAGCAACAAGTAACATACAAGGGAAACCCCATATGCTTAACAACTGATGTTTCAGCAGAAACTGCAGACCAGAAGGGACTGGAAGTATATATTTAAAGTACTGAAAGGGGAAAATATAAAACCAAGATTACTGTAACTGACAAGGATCTCATTTAAAATTGATGGAGAAATAAAAAGCTTTTCAGACAAGCAAAAGCTAGGAGAATTCAGTATCTCCAAAGAAGCTTTACAAAAAATGTTAAAGGGATTTATACAGTCAAGAAATACAAGAGAAGAAAAAAGATCTACAAAATCAACCCCAAACAATTAATAAAATGACAATAGGAACATATATATCAATAATTGCTTAAAATGTAAATGGATTAAATGCTCCAACCAAAAGACATAGACTGGATGAATGGATACGAAAATAAGACCCATATATTTACAGTCTACAAGAAACCCACTTCAGAGCTAAAGACACATATATACTGAAAGTGAGAGGATGGAAAAATATATTCCATGAAATCAAAGCAAAAGAAAGCTGGAGTAACAATCTGATAAAGAAGGATACTACATAATGATAAAGGGATCAATCCAAGAGGAAGATGTAACAATTGTAAATATCTATGCATCCAACATAGGAGCACCTCAATACATAAGACATACACTAACAGACATAAAAGGAGAAATTGACAGTAACACAATAACAGCAGGAGACTTTAACACCCCACACACACCAATGGACAGATCATCAAAACAGAAAAGTAACAAGGAAACATAAGTCTTAAATGATGCATTAGATGAGATGGACCTCATTGAAATCTTTAGGGCATTCCATCCAAATGCAGAAGAATACACCTTCTTAAGTGCACATGGAACATTCTTCACTATAGATCACATCTTAGGTCACAAATCAAACCTTAATAAATC
Source organism: Ovis aries (assembly GCF_016772045.2). Classification (NCBI taxonomy): domain Eukaryota; kingdom Metazoa; phylum Chordata; class Mammalia; order Artiodactyla; family Bovidae; genus Ovis; species Ovis aries. The sequence goes on along the minus strand of NC_056066.1, from coordinate 48,671,038 downwards.
TAAGAAAGTTGAAATTGTATCAACCCTCTTCTCTGACCACAATGCTATGAGACTAGATATCAATTACAAGAAGAAAAAAAAACCTGTAAGAAACACAAACACATGGAGATTAAACAACACATTTCTAAATAATGAACAGGTTACTGAGGAAATCAAAATGGAAATTAAAAAATGTCTAGAAACAAATGACAATGTAAACACAACAACTCAAAACCTATGGGATGGAGCAAAAGCAAGCACTTAATCTTAAAGGGCACTTTATACAATACAATCCTACCTCAAGAAACAAGAATATTGAATAGACAACCTAACTTTACACCTAAAACAACTGGAAAAAGAAGAAGAAAAAAGAATCCCAAAATTAGTAGAAGGAAAGAAATCATAAAGATCTGGGCAGAAAGAAGTGAAAAAGAAATGAAAGAAAAAATAGTAAAGATTAATAAAACCAAAAGCTGGTTCTTTGAGAAGATAAACAAAATCAACAAACCTTTAGCCAGATTCATCAAGAAAAAAGAGAAAAATCAAATCAACAAAATTAGAAATGAAAAGTAAGAGATTACAATAGACAATGCAGAAATAAAAAGGAATATAATAGACTATTATGAACAACTATATGGCAATAAAATAGATAACCTGAAAGAAATGGACAGATTCTTGGAAAAGTTCTATCTTCCAAGACTGAAAGAGGAAGAAATAGAAATATGAACAACCCAATTGCAAGCACTGAAATTGAAGCTGTAATAAAAAATCTCCCAAAACACAAAAGCCCAGGACCAGATGGTTTCACAGGAGAACTCTATCAAACATTTAGAGAAGAGCTAATGCCTATCCTTCTAAAACTCTTTCAGACAATTGCAGAGGAAGGAGCACTTCCAAACTCATTCTATGAGGCCACCATCACCCTGATACAAAAACAGAAAAAGACAACACAAAAAAAGAAAACTATAGGCCAATATCACTGATGAACAGAAATGCAAAAATCCTCAATAAAATTTTAGCAAACAGAATTCAGCAGCACATCAAAAAGTTCATACACCATGATCAAATTGGGTTTATTCCAGGGATACAAGGATTCTTCAATATATGCAAGTCAATCAATATGACACACCATACTAACAAATTGAAAGATAAAAACCATATGAAAATCTCAGTAGATGCAGAAAAAGCCTTTGATAAAATTCACCACCCGTTTGTAATTAAAACTCTTCAAAAAATGGGCATAGAAGGAACCTACCTCAACATAGTAAAGGCCATATATAGTAAGCCTATAGCAAATACTATTCTCAATGGTGAAAAACTGAAAGCATCCCCCCTAAGATCAGGAACAAGGCAAGGGTGTCCACTTTTGCCACTATTATTCAACATAGTTCTTCAAGTCCTAGCTACAGAAATCAAAGAAGAAAAGGAAATAAAAGGAATCCAGATTGGAAAAGAAGAAGTAAAACTCTCACTGTTTGCAGATGACAGGATACTGTACATAGAAAAACCGAAAGATAGCATCAGAATATTACTAGAGCTAATCACTGAATTTAGCAAAGTTGCTGGATACAAAATCAACACATAGAAATCACTTGCATTTCTATATACTAAAAATGAAAAATCAGAAAGAGAAGTTAAGGAATCAATCCCATTCACCATTGCAACAAAATGAATTAAATATCTAGGAAAAAAACCTATATAAGGAGACAAAAAAAAAAAACCCTATACACAGAAAATTATGACACCAATGAAAGAAATCAAAGATGACATAAACAGATGGAGAGATATTCCATGTTCCTGGGTAGGAAGAATCAATATTGTAAAAATGACTATACTACCAAATGAAATCTAAGATTCAATGTCATCCCTATCAAGTTACCAATGGCATTTTTCACCGAACAAGAGCAAAATATTTCACAATTCATATGGAAACACAAAAGACCATGAAAAGCTAAAGTAGTCTTGAGAAAGAAGAATGGAGCTGGAAGAATCAACCTTCCTGACTTAAGATTATACTACAAAGCTACAGTCATCAAGACAGTATGGCACTGGCATAAAAACAGAAATACAGACCAATGTAACAAGGTAGAGAACCCAGAAATAAACCCATGCACCTATGGGTAACTTAGTTTTGACAAAGGAGGCAAGAATATACAATGGGGCAAAGATGGCCTCTTCAATAAATGGTGCTGGGAAAACTGGACAGCTAAATGTAAAAGAATGAAATTAGAACACCTTGTAACATCATATATAAAGATAAACTCAAAATGGTTTAAATACTTAAATGTATGACCAGAAACTATAAAACTCTTACAGGAAAATATAGGCAGAACACTCTCTGACATAAATCAAAAGAAGATACTCTATGACCCACCTCCTGAAGTAATGGAAATAAAAACAAAAGTAAAGAAGTGGGACCTGATTAAACTTAAAAACTTTTGCACAGCAAAGGAAACTATAAGCAAGGTGAAAAGACAAGCCTCAGAATGGGAGAAATAATAGCAAATGAAGCAACTGACAAAGGATTAATTTCCAAGATATACAAGCAGCTCATACAACTCAATATAAGAAAAACAAACAACGCAATCAAAAAGTGGGAAAAAGACCTAAACAGACATTTCTCCAAAGAAGACATGCTAACAAACACATGAAAAGATGTTCAACATCGCTCATTATTAAAGAAATGCAAATCAAAACTACAATGAGATATCACCTCGCACCAGTCAGAATGGTCTCCATCAAAATGTCTACAAATAATAAATGCTGGAGAGGGTATGGAGAAAAGGGAACACTCTTGTACTGTTAGTGGGGATGTAAATTGATACAGCCACTATGGAAGACAGTATGGAGATTCCTTAAAAAAATAGGAATAAAACCACCATATGACCCAGCAATCCCACTCCTAGGCATATACCCTGAGGAAATCAAAATTGAAAAATACACATGTATCCCATTGTTCTTTGCAGCACTATTTACAATAGCTAGAACATGGAAGCAATCTAGATGTCCATTGACAGATGAAGGATAAAAAGGTAGTGGTACATATATGGGGGATATTGTGGGGAACCTACAGAGGCTGGGGCTTTCAGCCTCTGAATGCAGAGCACAGTGATCAAAGCGAACAGACTAGAGATCTAGAGCTGAAGCAGAATTCTTCATGATAACCACTCACCCCAGACATCCCCAAGTAGAGTCAGGAATGGTCAGTGATGCAGCTCATCTCATGCTCAGCTGAACCTCTGGATCCTTCTGCCTATGCCAAAGCCCCTGGATCACACCACCAGACCACCTAACCTGCCTCCTGCATGCAGGTCAGGAAGCAACAGTTAGCCAGACTGGTTGAGTCAGTGATGTCTCATCAAGTCAGCATCACAGATGAGCACATGAGGTGGCCACCCAGCTTCAGATTCAATCTCAGGGCTGACTAGACGGACCCCATTCTGAGGACACTGTTTCAGTACATCATCTGGACTCTGGAATCAAGATTGCTGGCAGCTCAGATATGCCAGGGATGATTGCAGACATGAAAAGTGGAATGCATACAGAGACATTACTTTTGCTGACTAAGGTAGATTCCAGTTGAAGGAATGAAAGCTGAAACAGTAACCTCAAAACTCAGACTCACAGAGGATGAGATGGCTGGATGGATTGACATGAGTCACCGGAATCGGACACGACTGAGCAACTGAACTGAGCTGAACTGAGGCCTCTCTGTCCATCACCAACTCCCAGAGTTCACTCAGACTTGCGTCCATCAAGTCAGTGATGCCATCCAGCCATCTCATCTCATCCTCTGTCATCCCCTTCTCCTCCTGCCCCCAAAACTCCCCAGCATCAGAGTCTTTTCCAATGAGTCAACTCTTCACATGAGGTGTCCAAAGTACTGGAGTTTCAGCTTCAGAAGAAAAATATATGTATCAACCATGGTGATTCATGTTGAGGTTTGACAGAAAACAACAAAATTTTGTAAATCAATTATCCTTCAATAAAAAATAAATTAATTAAAAAAAGAACAAATGCAATCAAATTTAATCACACTTTTTATTTAACCAAATATATAAAAATACTATAATTTTAACATGTAATGAACATAAAAATTAATAATGAAATATTTTACATTCTTTTCTTCATAATAAACCTTCAAAATCCAGACAGCATGTCTCAGTTCAAACTAGCCCTCAATTGCTTACACAACTAAAGGCTACTGTTTTGGACAAAGCAGTTCTGCACAATAACCAAAATTAAAATAATTATTGCTAACCTTCTTGGCCAGGATATTTTTTCACTGCTAGTACACGCTTGAAGATTTGTCTAGATGGATAAAATGATGTGTTTTTTAATGCCGTACATTTAGCTCACTTTTACTCTGCAAAGTGTTACAGTTGCATGAACTTAAAGCAGTTAAGACCACTTAGAATGAACTGGGATGGGAACACTAATCCACCAAAAGTTAAGGAATTCAAACAGCAAGCCAAAAACATGTTCTACCAGGGCTGCAGATGGGGGACGGGTTTAAGAAGAGGGGCAGGCATGTCAAGGATGTGTTAATAAAAGGCTGCTTGTCGAGATCTGTGGGAGCAGAGCCCTTTTCTTAAAAGGTTAAACAAAAAGCACAACCACTGTATTTCAGCAGGCTAATTACTGAGGGTGACTTTGACCTTTTCCATTTCTGGAGATTTATGATAGAACATTTTCCTTTGACATGGCCCAGGCTCTTTGAATCTGGGTTGAATGTGATCAGGTGTGTTCCTGGTGGAACACTTCCTTTGCATAAAAGCATGTCTGTTTTCCCAAGCATACTCAGAGCATCTGCTATGGAGGACCTTACACCAGGGTGCTGGCCGTCTAATCCTTTGCAACAGCCTCACTCTTCTGAGAACCACGTTTACCTTGGGAGTTGAAGAAACATAGAAATAGACCATTTTCACAACAGAAACTTTTTGTTGACAATGAGGTCTATGGAACCTGAGCCTTGAAAATTCCACCAGAGGCCAGTTAATCTAATAAAGCTCTTGACATTAATGGGTTTAGCTAGTGGGTAAGTCTGAAATTCCTTCGCAGAGCCAACAGGGTCCCTTGGTGAGCAAAAGTCTTTCTGGTGGTTTTTTGCTTTGGACCCCAACATGCCAATTTGACACTAGATGTTCCATTGCTTTGGGACAGTGATTCATACTTGAATTTTGGTTAATTCTGATCAGCTCACCCTTCCAAGCCAGGTGTCCAAACTCACTGATCTTAGCTGTTACTGGCTCAGTTTCTTAGTGCTAATAGAGTAAAAGGTATCTTTATAATTCCCAATCAGATGCGTTAATTGACTAACTCCAGTCACCCTGTAATGCTTGTGAAACTAAAAAAGTAAAGGAACATGGGGGAGAGGTCAACTGACCAAAATGCTTTTCCATTCCCAAATGTAACTTGAAAGGTAAATACTATGCTGTGAACAGGCTGTGGATACCTCTGCTTGCATCTGCTACTACGGATCCCAAATCTTCTTTTCTCTGAAAATTGCCCCTTTCAGATGGAGCCAGTCATTTATTTTACTGAAATTCTGGGGTAAACATAAAACATGAAACAGAGCTGACTTTTTTGTTCATTATTCATTGATAAAGGGCCATCAAGCCTGGTGACAGGAAAGTAGCCGGAACTTCCTTCTCTGATTTTAACTTTTGACATATCCAAGCTCTTGGAAAGATAAATGGAGACTTTGCTACTAGTTCCATTTCTCAGATCCACTTTCAGAAAACTATTGAAATGGAACTCAATCCAAATAAGAACTGAACAAAGATGCTTGTCTCCCCTCAGGGATAGGCACGGCATATGGCTATTTATAATAATGACAACTGACAGCAAGGGCTTTAAAAAAAAAGGTTTTCTCTTCTGTTGTCAGTTTTGGAATGAAGTTGGAGGCAAAGTCCTGATAACATTGGTGTATTGTTCCTATAGGTCCTAACCTCAGCAGGCTACATCAGTATCTCTGTCTGAAGAAGTCACTTTCTTTTCATCAAACACATTCCAGAAGTCAGTGGTAAAAGCACTGACGGGGGAGAGCAGATTGATCCATTAACTCTCACCCAGTTCCTTGGCTGAACCCTCACTTTGCATTCCAGTTATAAAGACTTGGTAACTTATCAAACAGGAAACAAGCTCTGAAAGGAGTTGTGTCTTTGGAGTTTCTTGCCAAGGCTCCTTCTTGTTGCCTATGCATTCTGGAGAGAAAGAGAAACTTGCTGCCCAACAGTTCTCGTCAACTGAAATCCTGTGTGCCTAAATTGTGTTGTGCTCAGTCACTAAGTTATGCTCAACTTTTTGTGACCCCATGGATTGTTACTCACCAGGCTCCTCTGTCCATGGGGATTTCCCAGGCAAGAATACTAGAGTGGATTTCCATTTCCTTCTCCAGAGGATATTCCCAACCCAGGGATCGAACCTGCATCTCCTGCATTGGCAGGCAGGTTCTTTACCACTGAGCCACTTGGGAAGACCCTGTGCCTAAATTAAGAGGGACTCTGTTAAAATGCACATACTGATTATGTTGTATGACACATTCTGAGTGAATGGAGCTGAAAAACACTATGGGAAACAGAAGTGTAAGAAGTCAAGATGGCTGAATTTCTACTCATTTGTTGAGCTCTGCATTCAAAATTTATCCAATACTGTGTGTGCTTGCTCAAAGACATCAGGTTGGATGCAATGGGAATAAATACATAAGTGACTACAAAGTGGATGGTTAGTCAAACACCTACTATTCAAGTATTATGGCAAACAACACACTACAGCTTTATGAGCCAAATGAGAAGGTGGAATCCAAGCAAGGAAGATGTGTGTCTCCAAGCTGAAAAGTTCACTTTCATATGATCTATACTCAAACTCAAAGCTTAGAGAGGAATAATAATTATTTTGTCTTTGCTAAACTCTGCTTCAGGGTGACTGGAAAGCTCAGGAGGCATTCCAAGTCCATTTAAAGGGACACTGTCACCTGGGGTGTAGCCTTTTATTTGCCATTCCATGTGGCAAAGATGAAGATCAAGAGTAGGATTTAAACCACCACAAAAGTTCTGCCTTCACAGATCCAAACTTGCGGGGAGTTGTAGCTCCTCCCCACAGTCCAGGGTATACTTATCTCTCGACTACAGGGCTGGGATGACTGCTGAACTGAGGTTTTGTTTTCCCCAAGTTGAGTAACATCCTTCAATTCCATATTTTGGCCAAATAATGCAAAAAGCCAACTCATTGGTAAAGCTCTGATGTTGGGAAAAGATTGAGGGCAAGAGGAAAGGGGGAGGAAAATGGGGTGGCAGAGGATAAGATGGTTAGATGGCATCACTGACTCAGTGGACATGAGTTTGAGCAAGCTCTGAGAGATATTGAAGGATAGGGAAGCCTGACATGCTGCAGTTCATAGGGTTGCAAAGAGTTGGACATGACTTAGTGACTGAACAAGAAGAAGTTTTGATATCAGACAGTCCTAGCTCCAGTACCTGGCATACCAGCCATGTCATCTTGGACATCATACTTATTTCCTTCAGATGTCCTTTTCTCTTCTGTAAAATTGAAATGATGGAAACCTACCCCATAATGTAGCTGTGAATCCTAAATAAATTAATGTACAGATCAAGTATGTCTAGCATAAATAAATTAGTAAACCAAATAAATGCACCTGTCCTCCAATTGTTGAAAAAGTGGAAAACCTTTGTTTTCAGAGTGGCTTGAAATTCTATTTGTAGCCCATTGCTACCAGGAGTAGAGCAAGCATTTTAAATGCTGAAGGATTTCCTTCAGTGGCTAATTTGATGGCTGGGAAATATTTTTGGAGAGAAAAGACCATATTTTAAAGTATCCTGACATCAATAAATATTTCCTTAGCATTTAGCTGTAAGAGCTCTGAATCCTCCATCTGTTCAGAAATTTTCATTTCAAAACAATATGGTGCTTTGGGAGTTTGTGGGTCCACACAAATGTCATAAAGGCTAGGTGCTGTTGTAGTTTTCCACAGTTCAGGAGAAGTGTACACTAATCGTTTCATTGTGAAATGAGAAAGACAAGTTGATCTCCATTACCCCTTCAGCCCTCTATCCCTCTGATTTTATTTGGAAGAGGCTCTGGAAGGACGTTAGTTCTGTCCAAAAGGTGAAGTTGGCATTAGAATGGCCCACTACCCACCTAACCCAGATGACACCTTCCCTATTCACATGGCTGCATTTCTAACTGGCTACAATACACATCCTCCTCGACCAACTGTTTTCAAGTTCAGATGATTCTGAGACTACAGAACTTGGCGAAGAGCTTCTTGCTAAATATTTGTTGAAGTGGCTAACAACTCCTCAAAATAATTTGCAGGTAAATATACTACATTGAAAGCAAAGTTTCTTTTCTGCTCATGTCTGACTCTAACACAAAACACAAATCTCATGTACACATGCCCTCCCCCACCCTTTTTCATCCCCTATAATAGAAAGAGCCACTGGATTCACTCTGCTTTCCTATGTCCTCTCCAGATTTCACACACTGAGATGACCAGGGGGACATCTGATTTTCTGCTTAAAGCCCTTCACTGACTTTGGAATAAAGTTTGAATGGCACACAAAGTTCTGTATGATCTGGCTCCTGTCTAATTTCTGAAACACTTCCTGCCTTTTCCCCTCCCCAACCCAGCACTTGCTTCTCCACCACTAAACCAGAGGCATTCTGGATTGCCCTCAACATAGACCATCTTCTGCCTGACATAATCTTTCCTGTGCTGCCCTTTTTCCAATGTAGACTTACCCTGTGGTTAATTCTGATGCATCTTTAAGGTTTCCCCTTGGACATCATTTCCTGGAATTAGAGTCATCCTGATGCATTTTTGAATGAATCTAGTGCTATCTGATTACTAGCTGTATACTCCCTTCCTAAGCTACTAAGGATCATGCCTTAGTCACCATTATATTCCCAGCATCTAGAAAGTTGTATTCCACATAGAAAGAGCTCTGTAAATGTTTGCCAAATTACTGAATGAATGCATGACTGAATGGAGTACTTTCTATCCACTAGAGCGGTGATTGTCGAAATATGAGCATCAATTTCACCTGCATACTTAGAAATGCAAATTCTCAGGCCTTTCTGCTGATCTGGTGAGTCAGATATTTTGGGGGAGAGATCCAGTCATCTTTATTTTAACAAGCCCTGTAGATGATGCTAAGGTTTGCTGAAGTGGGAGAACCACTGTTTCAGAGTAGTGATACTCATGTCTAGCTGCATATTACAATCACCTGGAGTGTTTTTAAAAATGCTTGAACTATCCTCCTTTGTGTTTTGTATTCAGCTAGGTTAGTGAGGATTCTATTATACCTTTTATAATACTCTTCAAGTCATTCCGATGTGCAACTGGAATTGAGATTGTCACTGTCCTAGATTTTTCCAGTTACTCTTCTTTACACAAACATAAAATTACCTGTAAAAAGGCACTGGTTCAGTGCCACTCACTAGTGCCTTCCCTCCCCTCCCAACCCCGCCTCAAACAACAGTGACTTTCTGCTCAGATGCAGTCCAGCAGCCCAAATCTCAGGATTCAAAGTGTGGTCCATGGAAAAACGTTTGCATCCCCAGTAGCTTGTTAAAAACATAGAATCTCAGGCTCCACCCAGAACCTACCTACTGCATCACAATCTGCATTTTAACAAGATTCTAGGTGATTTGTATCTACATTGGAGTTTGAGAGGCACCTGCCTGAGATTATGGAGCATGGATTCAGGAGCACAGAATTAAAATCTCTCTGCAGCTCTTTGTATTAATAGTTCAGTACACAGGGACATATAGTCAAGCATATTTTCTTATAGACTTTCTATAAAACTTCTGCTCAGTGCCAGAAATGGAACTCTCAGAGCCAAATGGCTTCACCAGTTAAAAACACAGAATGGAATTCATGAAACATAGGTTTGTTGGGTAGAAAAGATCATTTCTACATAAGAGTGTTTGAAAAACAGGGCCACTCAGGAAGATCCACACATACACAACTCAAAATAATGAATTTTAGTTGCTTCTAAACCAGTCGTATTTATTCAGTGCTTACTATGTACCAGGCATTCTGCTAAGTACTCAATACATGGTAACTTTTGAATCTTCCCTAAAACCCCATGCAGCAGGTGCTGTTAATTATCCCAGTTATGAAAATGAAGGAAGCAGAGGCATGGAGAAGTCAGACACAGTTTAGGAGTATAACCGAGAACTGAAATCCAAACCCTTCTTTCTCTGGAATCTTCGTTATTAACCACAACACTATGTTCAGCAATTACTCTAAAGGAGAAGGAACAATGACCCCAAACAACTGTTTTTTTAAACATTAGTATAAAAGCCCCTGACTGTTCCTCTGACAATTAGAAGAGCCAGAATTAAATAGAATGGTTGCTGTGCCAACCCACAGAAGTCAAATATAACCAGGCAGCAAATTAGAGTAAACATTTAGGAATCCCTTGCATGTGGCACACGACTCCACCCACCCTTCTTGGCACAAGCAGCATGTTTATTATATGGATCCCGCTGGCATTTCATGTCCTCATGCGAGTCATACAGAGTATCCTCCTTACTGCTGAATGTGAACATGACCAGACTTATTTGAGTAATTTGGCATGTTATGCTGATGACTCAATAGAGCAGACCAGGGCAAGAGATCCTGAGTATGCTTTCGTGCCTCCATCCCCCTTCCCCTTTTCAATCACCTGGTATAAAAGGATGGAGACAAGGTGTTTGGCATGATAGAGTTGAAGGGAATTTTCTAGGACCTGGAACTTTTTGAGGCTAGAAGTATCCAATTGGCCTGGAGCCATTAACTGCAACTGGTGAATAGGCTCTGGGAATACACCTTACCTAAACAGTTTTTGCTGCTGAAGATAAGACACAGAAGGGAGGAGAAGGCACTCTGGTGACTAAATTTGGAGCAGAATTTATACACCACATACACTAGTCAATCAGTTTGGCTCATCTCTCTTAGCATTCCATTCTCCTGACTGTCCCCTACTGATATAGTGGAGATACTACACGTAAACCCAATTTGCAAGCATGGGAGTTTCCCATGAAAACTCCCTGAGCACAGGTCAGAGGTGGGAGCCCTGAATATTTGCATGGTCTGTCTTTGTATGAATCTTTCTTTGTATTAAGTCAGAAACACTAAAGTTGCCAGGCAGCCTCTGGTGAGAGAACTGGGCTGTGGTCAAAAGACCTCGACTGATGTACGTGGATGGAGCCAGAGTTTGTGACTCTGGGAGCATATTCTTAACTGAGATTATTAATGTTTCTAATTCATATCACAGTTTTCTTTAGAATAACTGAAAGGATCACTCATAAAATCATAAACATTATTACTAAAAGACACTTAGATATAATCTTGTCTAAATCTTTTGTTTTGTAAATGAGGAAGTAGGGGCCCAAATTACTTGGTTATTTTTCAATATTATGTCATAAATGACAGAGTAGAATTTGAAGTTTCTGATTTCCATGCCAAGTATCAATTCTTCCCCTGGATTAGGCCAAGCCTGATTGTTCAGAATCATCTAACGATCATTTCAAGGTACAGAGCTCCTGGCCACTTTCAGATGTGCTGATTTAGAGGAAAATTAGAATAGGGCTCAGGAATCTGTGTCTTAAGTAGCTTCCTGAATATTTTGTTGCACAGTCAACAATGAGCTAGACTGTGCAGAAACAAATTCAGAATCAGAATTTTTCCTAAATATAGAAACAAAAATCAAGATATATTTTCAGACCTTCAGGTTAACAGCAGCTCTTTTGATTGAATCTTCAAGGAAAACATCATAGAAGTTGACTTTCCCAACAGGATTCTTGTTTTCATTTTATAAGAACATCTATATGATCAAAATAGGGCCATTTCTCTGCTTATAAGCTCAGAAAAGTAAAAAGATGATCTAAAATTCCATAGTTAATCAGCAATAAACCTAGACTGAACAAAAATCTTCTATGTGTGCTTTTCCCTCCTCTAAGCTAATTTAGAAGAGCCATCTTGTAGTTTATGATGCAAACAAAAATGAATGATAGAAGAAATCTCTCTAAGCCCCAGTGAATGAACACTCTCTACTGTTAGGGGCTTTCCTCCATCTCCCCTTTCTCCTTCATCTCCCCTTTCTCCTTCATCTCCCCTTCCCTCACAGGATGTTAGGACTACAGAAGGCAAGCATAATGATTTTATTTATTTATTGGAAGGCCACAGCTCTGCTTTTAAATCAACAGGTAGATGGATTAGGTAAAGCAGATCACCACCACTCATTGCCAGAAAGATAAAATTTCAGTCAGTTTTCAAAGTCCAGAAACAATAGTAATGTTGTTAAAAAGTGTAATATCTTTAGTCATTTATTCTATATTTGGGTTATGTGATAAACTTTACCGAGTTGGATTCTTAATAATGAAAGTATCACACTTAAAAACAGAATATCACACAGCTAGGGCAACAGTGTTTGTTATAGGAAAATATCTTAAGAGGAACTGTAGGATATACAGAACCTGTCTTTGGGGGCCAGTGCCCAAATTCTCATTTCTGTACAGGGAACTTCCTCAGCTGCATCTCCTTAGCCTTTAAGAATTTTTCCAAGAAAATCTTAAACTCATCATTGGCAAGGTATCAGGGACTGACAATAAACTGGAAGCCAATAGCACTTATACTAGCCTTGACTTACGGTTTATGAATATTCCGAGCCCCATTATTTTCTGAATTTGCTTTCTTTACATCCACTTTGGGACGCTATTGCTATTACCAGTATCTTCAGTTCAATCGCTCAGTTGTGTTCGACTCTTTGCGACCCCATGAAGCACATCATGCTAGGCCTTCCTATCCATCTCCCACAGTCCACCCAAACCCATGTCCATTGAGTCGGTGATGCCATCCAACCATCTCATCTTCTGCCGTCCTCTTCTGCTGCTCTCAATTTTTCCCAGCATCGGCGTCTTTTCCAATGAGTCAGCCCTTCACATCAGGTGGCCAAAGTACTGGAGTTTCAGTTTCAACATCAGTCCTTCCAGTTAACACCCAGGACTGATCTCCTTTAGGATGGACTGGTTGAATCTCCTTGCAGTCCATGGGACTCTCAAGAGTCTTCTCCAACACCACAATTCAAAAGCATCACTTCTTCGGAGCTCAGCTTTCTTTATAGTCCAATTCTCACATCCATACATGACCACTGGAAAAACCATAGCCTTGACTATGAACCTTTGTTGATAAAGTGATGTCTCTGCTTTTTAATATGTTGTCTAGGTTGGTCATAGCTTTCCTTCCAAGGAGTAAGAATCTTTTAATTTCATGGCTGCAATCACAATCTGCAGTGATTTTTGGAGCCCAGAAAAATAAAGTCAGCTACTGTTTCCACTGTTTCCCCATCTATTTGCCATGAAGTGATGGGACTGGATGCCATGATCTTAGTTTTATGAATGTTGAGTTTTAAGCTAACTTTTTCACTCTCCTCTTTCACTTTCATCAAGAAGCACTTTAGTTCTTCTTCACTTTCTGCCATAAGGGTGGTGTCATCTGCATATCTGAGGTGATTGATATTTCTTCCAGCAATCTTGATTCTAGCCTGTGCTTCCTCCATCCCAGCATTTCTCGTGATGTACTGTGCATATAAGTTAAATAAGCAGGGTGACAATATATAGCCTTGATATACTCCTTTCCCAATTTGGAACCACTCTGTTGTTCCATATCCAATTCTAACTGTTGATTCATGACCTGTATATAGAGTTAAAGCCCAACCTAACTCATTATTTTTTTCCTTTTGTTCTTTCGAAATTCAAGGGGCTCTGCAGACCCAAAATATCCATGCAGAAATCCAGAATCCAGAGTACCTGACTAAAGCTGGTCCAATCAGTTAATTCTTTTCCCTGATCACAGTGATTGGTTCAGAGGTAATCCTGCAACTAGAACAGGCTGATCAGAGTGAATCACAGAACTTTTTTCAGAGGGGAGGGAGATATGGAATTCTGGAGCAAAAAAGTTCTCTTTTTTGTGGGACACGAATGATGAGACAGACAGAGCTGCAAAAGCTGTTAGAAGCCACAACAGAACATGCAGAGGAGAAGAACACACGGAATATAGATTGTTGGGAATCTTAATTTTAATATTTTAGCCTATTTGATGCTTTTGAACTGTGGTGTTGGAGAAGACTCCTGAGAGTCCCTTGGACTGCAAAGAGATCCAACCAGTCCATTCTGAAGAAGATCAGCCCTGGATGTTCTTTGGAGGGAATGATGCTAAAGCTGAAACTCCAGTGCTCTGGCCACCTCATGCGAAGAGTTGACTCATTGGAAAAGACTCTGATGCTGGGAGGGATTGGGGACAGGAGGAGAAGGGAAGACAGAGGATGAGATGGCTGGATGGCATCACTGACTCGATGGACGTGAGTTTGAGTGAACTCTGGGAGTTCGTGACAAACAGGGAGGCCTGGCATGCTGCGATTCATGGGGTCACAAAGAGTCGGACACGACTGAGTGACTGAACTGAACTGAACTGAGCCTATTTGCATAATTATTTTTATTCTTTGTCTCTCTTTTTCCATCTCTCTGTGTCTCCTTCTCTCATTTATCTATCTAAACTGAATGTGAGTTATTGTCATGATGCCTCTTTACCTTAAAACACTTCATCAGATATCTATTTTTAAAAAAGGACATTGTCTTATTCATTTATATAACAACAGTGCAATTAATAAAATCAGGAATTTTAACATTAATACAATACTAATACATAAATCCACAGTTCATCATCAACTTTTGTCAATTGTCCAAACAATATCTTTCATAGATACTTTATTTTTCCTATTCCACGACCCAGTCTAGAGTTATTGTACTTTATTGCCATTTGCTTTTACATTTCTTTAATTTGAAACAGTTCTTTATTGTTGTTGTCTTTTATGACATTTACTTTTTTTAAAAAAGATTCTAGGTCGTTTTTATGAGAATATCATCCACTTGGCATTTGATATAGGGATTAATTTTAATATACATACGTTTAATGGAACTCAGTACATTTGTGCATACTGCATGCAAGTTATGTATATAGGTATATTCTTCATGCACATTTTGATTATCAGTAGGGTATAGAGTTTGCATAAGTAGGTATACATTTGTGAAATATATGAAGAAGAGTGAGAGTAACAAATATGCAATTTTGAAAACAATGCAATTTGACAGCCTATACCCTACATTTTCCACTATAAACTTTGGGAAGACCAGGAAAAATTTAACTGATTTTTTAAGATGAGCATGAGACACAATTTCTGCAAATAATCAAGAAGCAGCTATGTTTCACTGTACTCTCCAATGAAAGGGACAGGATCAAAATATTTTTAAAAAGGGATTTTAGAGCCAAGAGTAGAGATCAATCAGGTTGCAGGATATAAAATCAACACACAGAAATCCATTGCATTCCTATACATTAATAATGAGAAAATAGAAAGAGAAATAAAGGAAAGAATTCCATTCACCATTGCAACAAAAAGAATAAAATACTTAGGAATATATCTACCTAAAGAACTAAGAACCCAATGAACAGTACGAAAAGGCAAAATGATAGGATACCAAAAGAAGAATTCCCCAGGTCATTAGGTGCCCAATATGCTACTGGAGATCAGTGGAGAAATAACTCCAGAAGGAATGAAGGGATGGAGCCAAAGCAAAACCAATACCCAGTTGTGGATGTGACTGGTGATAGAAGCAAGGTCTGATGCTGTAAAGAGCAATATTGCATAGCAACCTGGAATGTCAGGTCCATGAATCAAGGCAAATTGGAAGTGGTCAAACAAGAGATGGCAAGGGTGAACGTCAACATTCTAGGAATCAGTGAACTAAAATGGACTGGAATGGGTGAATTTAACTCAGATGACCATTATATTTACTACTGTGGGCAGGAATCCTTCAGAAGAAATGGAGTAGTCATCATAGTCAACAAAAGAGTCTGAAATGCAGTACTTGGATGCAATCTCAAAAATGACAGAATGATCTCTGTTCGTCTCAAGGCAAACCATTCAATATCACAGTTATCCAAGTCTATGTCCCAACCAGTAACACTGAAGAAACTGAAGTTGAATGGTTTTATGAAGACCTACAAGTCCTTTTAGAACTAACACCCAAAAAAGATGTCCTTTTCATTATAGGGGACTGGAATGCAAAAGTAGGAAGTCAAGAAACACCTGGAGTAACAGGCAAATTTGGCT
Source organism: Ovis aries (assembly GCF_016772045.2). NCBI lineage: Eukaryota > Metazoa > Chordata > Mammalia > Artiodactyla > Bovidae > Ovis > Ovis aries. The sequence goes on along the minus strand of NC_056066.1, from coordinate 48,654,878 downwards.
TTGGAATACAGAATGAAGCAGGGCAAAGACTAATAGAGTTTTGCCAAGAAAATGTACTGGTCATAGCAAACACCCTCTTCCAACAACACAAGAGAAGACTCCACACATGGACATCACCAGATGATCAACACTGAAATCAGATTGATTATATTCTTTGCAGCCAAAGATGGAGAAGCTCTATACAGTCAACAAAAACAAAACTGGGAGCTGACTTTGGCTCAGATCATGAACTCCTTATTATCAAATTCAGACTCAAATTGAAGAAAGTAGGGAAAACCACTCGGCAATTCAATTATGACCTAAATCAAATCCCTTATGATTATATACTGGAAGTGAGAAATAGATTTAAGGGCTTAGATCTGATACATAGAGTGCCTGGTGAACTATGGAATGAGGTTCGTGACATTGTACAGGAGACAGGGATCAAGACCATCCCCATGGAAAAGAAATGCAAAAAGCAAAATGGCTGTCTGGGGAAGCCTTACAAATAGTTGTGAAAAGAAGAGAGGTGAAAAGCAAAGGAGAAAAGGAAAGATATAAGCATCTGAATGCAGAGTTCCAAAGAATAGCAAGAAGAGATAAGAAAGCCATCTTCAACAATCAATGCAAAGAAATTGAGGAAAACAACAGAATGGGAAAGACTAGAGATCTCTTCAAGAAAATTAGAGATACCAAGGGAACATTGCATGCAAAGATGGTCTCAATAAAGGACAGAAATGGTATGGACCTAAGAGAAGCAGAAGATATTAAGAAGAGGTGGCAAGAATATACAGAAGAACTGTGCAAAAAAGATCTTCACGACCAGATAATCATGATGATGTGATCACTAATCTAGAGCCAGACATCTTGGAAAGTGAAGTCAAGCGGGCCTTAGAAAGCATCACTACAAACAAAGCTAGTGGAGGTGATGGAATTCCAGTTGAGCTGTTTCAAATCCTGAAAGATGATGCTGTGAAAGTGCTGCACTCAATATGCCAGCAAATTTGGAAAACTCAGCAGTCACCACAGAACTGGAAAATGTCAGTTTTCATTTCAACCCCAAAGAAAGGCAATGCCAAAGAATGCTCAAACTACCACACAATTGCACTCATCTCACACGCTAGTAAAGTAATGCTCAAAATTCTCCAAGCCAGGCTTCAGCAATACATGAACCATGAAGTTCCAGATGTTTAAGCTGGTTTTAGAAAAGGCAGAGGAACCAGAGATCAAATTGACAACATCTGCTGGATCATGGGAAAAGCATGAGAGTTTCGGAAAAAAATCTATGTCTGCTTTATTGACTATGCCAAAGCCTTTGACTGTGTGGATCACAATAAACTGTGGAAAATTCTGAAAGAGATGGGAATACCAGACCACCTAACCTGCCTCTTGAGATATCTGTATGCAGGTCAGGAAGCAACAGTTAGAACTGGACATGGAACAACAGACTGGTTCCAAATAGGAAAAGCATTACGTCAAGGCTGTATATTGTCACCCTGCTTATTTAACTTATATGCAGAGTATATCATGAGAAGCGCTGGACTGGAAGAAGCACAAGCTGGAATCAAGATTACTGGGAGAAATATCAATCACCTCAGATATGCAGATGGCACCACCCTTATGGCAGGAAGTGAAGAAGAGCTAAAAAGCCTCTTGCTGAAAGTAAAAGAGGAGAGCAAAAAAGTTGGCTTAAAGCTCAACATTCAGAAAACAAAGATCATAGCATCTGGTCCCATCAAGGGAAACAGACCTCATGGGAAATAGAAGGGGAAACAGTAGAAACAGTGTCACACTTTATTTTGAGGGGCTCCAAAATCGCTGCAGATGGTGATTGCAGCCATGAAATTAAAAGACACTTACTCCTTGGAAGAAAAGTTATGACCAACCTAGACAGGATATTCAAAAGCAGAGACATTACTTTGCCGACTAAGGTCCGTCTAGTCAAGGCTATGGTTTTTCCAGTGGTCATGTATGGATGTGAGAGTTGGACTGTGAAGAAGGCTGAGCACCGAAGAATTGATGCTTTTGAACTGTGGTGTTGGAGAAGACTCTTGAGAGTCCCTTGGACTGCCAGGAGATCCAACCAGTCCATTCTGAAGGAGATCAACCCTGGGATTTCTCTGGAAGGAAAGATGCTAAAGCTGAAGCTCCAGTACTTTGGCCACTTCATGCAAAGAGTTGACTCACTGGAAAAGACTCTGATGCTGGGAGGGATTGGGGGCAGGAGGAGAAGGGGACGACCCAGGACGAGATGGCTGGATGGCATCACGGACTCGATGGACGTGAGTCTGCAGGAACTCCGGGAGTTTGTGATGGACAGCGAGGTCTGGCATGCTGCGATTCATGGGGTCGCAAAGAGTCGGACACGATTGAGCAACTGAACTGAACTGAAAGAAACTAAAGACCTATATACAGAAAACTATAAAACACTGGTGAAAGAATCAAAGAGGACACTAATAGATAGAGAAATATACCATGTTCATGGATCGGAATAATCAATATAATGAAAATAGGTATACCACCCAAAGCAATCTATAGATTTTGTGCAATTCCTATCAAGCTACCAATGGTATTTTTCACAGAGCTAGAACAAATAATTTCACAATTTGTATGGAAATACAAAGAACCTCAAATAGCCAAAGCAATCTTGAGAAAGAAGAATGGAACTGGAGGAATTCACCTGCCTAACTTCAGGCTCTACTACAAAGCCACAGTCATCAAGACAGTATGGTACTGGCACAAAGACAGAAATATAAATCAATGGAACAAAATAGAAAGCCCAGAGATAAATCCACGCACCTATGGATATGTTATCTTTGACAAAGGAGGCAAGAATGTACAATGGATTAAAGACAATCTCTTTAACAAGTGGTGCTGGGAAAACTGGTCAATCACTTGTAAAAGAATGAAACTAGAACACTTTCTAACACCATACATAAAAACAAACTCAAAATGGATTAAAGATCTAAACCTAAGACCAGAAACTATAAAACTCTTATAGAAGAACATAGGCAAAACACTCTCCAACATAAATCACAACAGGATCCTCTATGACCCACCTCCCCAGAATATTGGAAATAAAAGCAAAAAGAAACAAATGGGACCTAATTAAAATCAAAAGCTTCTGCACAACAAAAGAAACTACAAATAAGGTGAAAAGACAGCTTTTAGTATGGCAGAAAATAATAGCAAATGAAGCAACTGACAAACAACTAATCTCAAAAATACACAACCAATTCCTGAAGCTCAATTCCAGAAAAATAAACGACCCAATCAAAAAATGGGCCAAAGAACTAAATAGACATTTCTCCAAAGAAGATGTAGAGATGGCTAACAAACACATGAAAAGATGCTCAACATCACTCATTATCAGAGAAATGCAAATCAAAACCACAATGAGGTACCATTTCACACCAGTCACTATAGGTATCCAAAAGTCTACAAGCAATAAATGCTGGAGAGGATGTGGAGAAAAGGGAACACTCTTACACTGTTGGTGAGAATGCAAACTAGTACAGTCGCTATGGAGAACAGTGTGGAGATTCCTTCAGTTCAGTTCAGTTCAGTTCAGTTCAGTCACTCAGTCGTGTCTGACTCTTTGCGACCCCATGAATCGCAGCACGCCAGGCCTCCCTGTCCATCACCAACTCCCGGAGTTCACTCAGACCCACGTCCATTGAGTCCGTGATGCCATCCAGCCATCTCATCCTCTGTCGTCCCCTTCTCCTCCTGTCCCCAATCCCTCCCAGCATCAGAGTCTTTTCCAATGAGTCAACTCTTCACACGAGGTGGCCAAAGTACTGGAGTTTCAGCTTCAGCACCATTCCCTCCAAAGAACACCCAGGGTTGATCTCATTCAGAATGGACTGGTTGGATCTCCTTGCAGTCCAAGGACTCTCAAGAGTCTTCTCCAACACCACAGTTCAAAAGCACCTTAAAAACTGGAAATAGAACTGCCTTATGACCCAGTAATCCCACTGCTGGACATACACACTGAGGAAACCAGAATTGAATGAGACACGTGTACCCCAATGTTCATCACAGCACTGTTTATAATAGGACATGGAAGCAACCTAGATGTCCATCAGCAGATGAATGCATAAGAAAGCTGTGGTACATATACACAATGGAGTATTACTCAGCCATTAAAAAGAATACATTTGAATCAGTTCTAATGAGGTGGATGAACCTGGAGCCTATTATACAGAGTGAAGTAAGCCAGAAAGAAAAACACCAATGCAGTATATGAATGCATATATATGGAATTTAGAAAGGTGGTAACTATAATGCTGTATGCAAGACAGCAAAAGAGACACAGATGTATAGAACAGTCTTTTGGACTCTGTGGGAGAGGAAGAGGGTGGGATGATTTGGGAGAACGGCATAGAATCATGTTTAATATCATATATGAAATGAATCGCCAGTCCAGGCTTGATGCAGGAAACAGGATGCTTTGGACTGGTGCACTGGGATGACCCAGAGGGATGGTATGAGGAGGGAGGTGGGAGGGGGGTTCAGGATGGGGAACACGTGTATACCCATGGTGGATTCATGTTGATTTGTGGCAAAACCAATATAATATTTTAAAATAATTAACCTCCAGTTTAGTAAATTTATATTTAAAAAACTGAAAATAAAAAAAAAATAAAAAGAAATATGAAACACAGGCAACAACATAGAATCTGAATGGCCAAGTGGGAAGAGTTGTAGACTATACATCAAGAAGTTAGAATGCTGGTTCTAGCCTGGCCATTCACTCTGAATGATCTTTGGCAGAGTGCCCTCTGTCTCTTGGAGTAGAGTTTCTTTATCTATAAAACAAGGGGGTGAGACTGGATGCTTTATTATGCTCCTTCCAACTCAGTAGTTCTCTGAAATGTTCATATCTGCATTATTCAAACTCTGATCCAATGCCAGACTGGGCAGCAGTTCAGAGAAAGACTATCAATATGAGGGGCAGGAATGGGAGGTTCCCACAAGAACTAGGAATGGGCCGGGGGTTAGGGCAGGAGTGGGCTCTGGAGTAATATGAGGGCATTTGCAGAGTAAACGGAGAGAGAATGTGCTAAAAAGGAAAATAGGCCAAGTGAATGCGCAGACTCAAAAATGATCATGAAATGTTCTTGAAAGAGACCTCCCTGATTAGAAAAGAGGTATGAACTCAGGACCTGAATGGACAGCTAGCTCACATGCAACCATCAGCCTCTCCATTGTGGTCACTCTTAGGACCACAGAAGTGTTTACTGATGCACATTGTAATGATGTATATGTATGTGAAAGAGTCAGTGAATGCTGTATAACTCTCTGCTTGCAATAGCTTCATAAGAAATACTTTCACATTTTGTGTCTAAGTGGAAAGTTGCCTTATGAGTAGATGGCAGCGTCTCCTCACACCTCTCATCTGAAACATTTATCTTCACTAAGAAATACAGCGTTGGTATTACTCCTGTATTGTCAGTTGCCATGGTGATTGGTTTACTCAGGAAGGGTGATTGTGCCCTTTGTTGACAACTAATCACTGGGACATTAGCTCCTATAGTTTTCATTAATTCTTTGGGGGTGTAATATTTCCCCAATTTTACACATACTAAAATTAGGCTTAAAAAGAGTTTATGAACTTGCCATGAACTGAGATATCAATCTAAAATTATGCGTTTAACCTCCATGCTGATTTATATATAATATTTCCCTTGATCCTTGTAAAAATGCTTTCCTTTGCTGCAGTACTTTCATGAGGCTTGGGCTTTTAGGGAAGGATCAGCTAATTTCATAGGTGCCCCTCTTCTGCCAAGCAGGCTTGTCTAGCAGATTATTGGTGCCAACTTCAGTCACATAGTTGGAGGGTGATTTCTATCACTATGCAGAAAAGGTGATAATTAGAACATGCCAATGAACTGGTTACAAATGATGCCAACTAAACAATATTATTGCAACCATTATTGAAAACTATTTTTCAGGTAGTTTGAGATGCCTTGACATGTATATGGGACCAGAAAGGTGGTTTTTATTTATCTTTGCAAAAAAAAAAAAAAAAAGGCAATCCTATTTTACACACAGATCATGAAACAAGGTTATGCATAGACAGCAGAAAGCATGAAGAAAAGGAAAGTACTTAAAGGGGATAGGTGATAAATTCCACATGCCCCCTGAGGTAGTTTTTGAATAAGTATTGTTTAATGGTAGCAGTGGTTATGGGCATGTGTGTAATTGGATAAAGTGCATACATGTAGATACACTTGAAGGGCTTTATTTTCTAATGTTTCACATCCTTTGTAAAGTTTTAAACTTCTGTGTAGACTTAATGGAAGAAGATTATAAGTCTGTATGTAGTTTGGGGTAGAGCTGTAAATTGTTGAGATGTTTGTAAAGTTTGTTCTTACCTCTAAACACAGCTTCCTTTCTTCCCTTCTTTTTCTTTCTTTTTTCTCCTTCTTCCCTCTCTCCTTCCTTTTTCACTTTCTTCTTTCCTTCTTTCCTGCCTTATTTTCTTTCTTCTCCCTTGCCCTCTCCCTCCTCCCTTTGTTCCTTTATGTTTCAACTTTCAAGGTGGTAAATTCTACTCAATGGAAAGTAAAAGTGACCAGAAAGTATTCTGCAGTAATGCACAAATGTAAAGCACCATTTAGTTTTTCAGAGACATCATACCAAATCCTGTGATGAAAAAGATTTAAAGATTTTATTTAATTTTAATTAAATAGGGATTACTTGATCATTTTCCATGTGGAACATTCCATTGTAATCAGAAGCCATACTTTCATCTTCCATATAAAAAAGATCAGTTTCAAAATACACATTCCTGGGTTTTTTTAAATTTTATTTCTGTGCAGCATAAACTATTGAGATATTTTAAAATGTATTTCAAATTGAATTTTTATAAATGGAGTATATTTTCCTACTGATTTTATGGTGACATTATAGATGTGTTCTTGCAGAATAATTTTGCCCATTATTAGCTGAACTTTATCAAAATCTGTATTAGTTTCCTATAGCTGCTGTAACAAATTGCTACAAATGTATTGACTTAAAGCAACATAAATTTATTGTCTTATAGTTCTAGGGGCTAGGATACCAAAGGGAGTTTTTCTGGGATGAAGCTGAGGTATCAGCAGGATGGCTCTCTTCTCAAGGCTCCAGAAGAATCGGTTTCCTTGCCCTTTCAAACTATAACTTTTATATATCTCAAGTCAATTAATGCTCCCTGTAGCTCAGGGAGGTTGGTACATTTATTTCCACCGTTTTACAGATGAGGAAAGTGAAACACAAAATGGCAAAGTGACTTGTCCAGAAACATGCAGAGACATGGCAGAGATGGAATCTGAATCCAGACAGCCAAGGTCCTAGAGTCTATGCTCTGAACCCCACTCACATCACACTTCCTTTTCATCATAAAATATCACCAAATTTAAGATCATAGAAAAGTTTAAAAATTGCTTATCTAAATAAATACAACATAGGATTAAATTAATATATTCAAACAATGCAAGGGATATTTTAATATGTGACAAAGTTGATTTAATACCTAAGTGAAAAAATCTGAATTCTAAAGGATAGAAACTGTAGCAGTTGTAATAACATTAACCAAGGAATCATTTCCTCTTTAGAGCAAATCACAAAAGGAATTTATTTGGAGTAATTGGAGAAATGATAAAAAGCTCCAATATAAAATACTAAAAGCATTGCTTTCAAATAGACAAATGAATGAATAAATGTAAATATGTGAATAAAAAACTTGTTTATTATTATTCCATACAAACTGTTGCTGTGAGAATATGAAAAATTGCTTCCTTTTCTTTACATAGGTCAGAGTTTCTATTACAATCCTGTTTCCACAGTTAATTTAACTTTGATAATTTTTCCTAAAAAGGATGTAACATTAAAGAATGCTGATGAATTATTATGTATGCTAAATTCATGAATTCTAATATCCTGGGTTTCACTGAGGCCTTATTTGCCCATTGGGTTGTAAAGGAGCTCTGATATGGTCATCTTTAAACAACAACAAACTGGGTAATCCTTTCCTTACTAAACTGGCGACATTCAACATTTTGCTTAACAATATATGTACGTAATCCTTTGTTCAGCAACTGTGGCTGTATCTGACAGATCTCTGTAATAAATATCTGCATCATCCCTTAGCTTCTTCATTTATGGCACTCTCTCACCTCCTGACAGTACAGCAAAACCCCAAACATCTCCTCCTATGCATTGATTCAGCATAGGAAGGCCTACACCAGGGTCAGGCATTAAGCTTGATGCTAAAGATGGGTAAAGGATGATTTCTGTTTTCAAGCAAGTCACAAATAAGGCAGGAAGCTGGTGAGAAGACAAACACTGTGATATGGTCTGCACAGAACTAGGCACAAATGCTATGAATGTTTTCCAGGAGTATTGCTTCGGGAGGATTCTGGTGCCCTATTTTCCAGAATGAGTGGGAATGTTGAGGGTGTGGCATCTTCAAGGATATGCCAGGGGCACAGCGAACTCTCCAGGATTTGAAGGGTCAAAGGGAGACAGATTAGGAAGCTCCTTTATCTATGTTAATAAGTCTGAACTTGACCCATTTATCAATTAAGGAACCATTAAAGCCTTTTTTAAGTTGTAGTGTGACATCACTCACTCTAATATAACCCACACGCAGATAGCTTCTGCTACCGCAGATAAAAATTCCCCCATACTTCTACTATATCCTTCTCCCCGAAAAATCTTCCCAAGGCAGCTGAAGACAATCCGGTGTTAGGGGTCCCAGAATTCTTCAATGAGCACAGGTCAGTGTAGAATATATAAAGCTTTGAAAGACCCATGAGCAGGGCTGTCACTTCCTCTCTTGGAGGTTTTATCCTGCTCTTTGCAGTCTTGGGGAACAAAAGGGCTCAAGAATCTACCCTCTTTCAACCAGAGCAACTTGCTTTGATTTGCTAAATGTAGGGAGAAAAGGTAACTGAGTGCTGAAATAGACCATCTCCCAGCATTGTCAGTCAGCGGCAAGGAGAAGCACCTGCCAGAGACCTGGCATCTGGTTTTCACTCCACCAGCAGCTACTTGTCCCTTGTCAAGGGGTTTGAAAGTACAATTTTAGATCATTTTTTCCTGGATTCATAGACTCCTATAGCAGGGAGGGACTTCAGAGGCCAAGAGAAACTGAGAGTCTTGTAGAGATTAGTGCATAGCATGCCAGGGGAGACTGTTCTTCATGTAGCAAGCCTAGAATGTGCCTTCCTTTCCCCATATCCACACCATTGCTCCCCACTTCTACTCCCACTGGCCCATAGCCACCACCATCTCTTGCCTAGACCATGGCAAGGGCCTCCTATCTGGTCTTCCTGTTTCTGACCCTGACTATTCTCAATATCAGCCAGAGTCAAAATATGACAACTTCTGAGCTCAAGAGCCAAGATTAATAATATCTGTATTATCAGCCTCCCAGTGTTGATGGATTAAATGAGTTGGAACAATTTTTTGAAATATGGAGACAGTTGTTTTATTCTAACCCAGAGTTAAATGTAACTAAATAAAACTGCTTGAGAAGCAAGAGGAGGCTACTTGGCCTTCCCAAATGTCTAAAGGGGGGGGCCTCTCATTACTCACTGATCCCTTCCTTTGTTTCCTCTTCCGTGATTCCCACCCCTAGGGGAAAAAGGACACAAGATTTGCAGAAATGGTCGCAGTTAGTCCCTCCAAGCAAGGAAAGTACCACCGGGAAACAAAACTGAACACTGCCATCTACTGGGAGGAAAAAGCACATAGTGGAAAAGTTTCTGAAGCAGCTGAGGATGAGAAATCAGGCAAGAAGATTCTGCTTAAGCTGAGCTGCTACAGGGGAACAGCCTAGAAAGACAAAAGGAGATAATAAAGCAAAGGAGGCATGGTAGAAGCAGAAAGTACAATGGATAAACTTAAATGGTCCTTAGAGAATACCTTTTCCACCTGTTTCATTTTGCAGAGGAGAAGGTAGAAGCCCAAGAGATTTGAATGACTTGTTTGCAGTTATTCAATTACTAAGACTAGACTCCTCACTCAATTCCTGGTGGACTATTTTATATTTTACTTCTAACTAAGCAAGCACATAAACAAATGCAGAGACAACTGGATCTAAATCTTTCCTTGTTGTTGCTCAGTAGCTAAGTCATGTCCAGCTGTTTATGACCCGGTGGACTACAGCACACCACACTCCTCTGTCTTCCATTATATCCCAGAGTTTGCTCAAATTCATGTTCATTAAGTTGGTGATACTATCCAACTGCCTCATTTTCTGCCACCCTGTTCTCCTTTTGCCTTCAGTATTTTCCATTGTCAGGGTCTTTTCCGTTGATTCAGCTCTTTGCATCAGGTGGCCAAAGTATTGCAGCTTCAGCTTTAACAGCAGTCCTTCCAATGAATATTCAGGGTTGATTTCCTTTAGGATTGATTGGTTTCATCTCCTTCCAGTCCAAGGGACTCTCCAGAGTCTTCTCCAGCACCACAATTCAAAAACATCAGTTCTTCAGCATGCAACCTTCTTTATGGTCCAGCTCTCACATCTGCACATGACTACTGGAAAAACCATAGTTTTGACTATATGGACCTTTGTTGGCAAAGTGACATCTCTGCTTTTAATATTCTATCTAGGTTTGTCATAATTTCTCTTCCAAAGATCAAGTGTGTTTTAATTTCATGGCTGCAGTCACCATCCACAGTGATTTTGAAGTCCAAGAAAATAAAAATCTGTCATTGCTTCCACTTTTCCCCCTTCTATTTGCATGAAGTGATGGAACCAGGTGCCATGATCTTAGTTTTTTGAATGCTGAGTTTCAAGCCAGCTCTTTCACTCTCCTCTTTCATTCTCATCAAAATGTTCTTTAGTTCTTCTTCACTTTCTTTCTTTAAAGTGGTAGCATCTGTTAATCTGAGGTTGTTGATATTTCTCCTGGCAATCCTGATTCCAGCCTGTGATTCATCCAGCCTGGGATTTTGCAAGATGTAGTCTGCATGTAAGTTAACTCAACAGTGACCACAGGACTGGGAAAGGTCAGTTTTCATTCCAGTCCCAAGAAGGACAATGCTGAAGAATGTTCAAATTACCATACAATTGCTCTCATTTCATATGCTAGCAAAATTATTCTCAAAATCCTTCAAGACAGGCTTCAGTAGTATGTGAACCAAGAGCTTCCAGATGTACAAGCTGGGTTTTGAGACACAGAGTAATTAGAAATCAAATTGCCAGCTTTCACTGGATCATGGAGAAAGCAAGAGAGTTAAAAAAAAAATTGCTTCTGTTTCATCAATTATGCCAAAGCCTTTGACTATGTGGATTACAACAAACTGGAAAATTCTTACAGAGATGAGAGTACCAGACCACCTTACCTGCCTCCTAAGAAACCTGCATGCAGGTCAAGAAGCAAAATTTAGAACTGGATATGGAACAATTGATTAGTTCAAAATTGGGAGAGGAGTTTGACAAGGCTTTGCTTACTTGGGAATTATTCACCTATCTATCTATCTACCTACCTACCTACCTACCTAGGAATCTATATAATTACTCACAAGGTTGTTGCAGAAGGCATTCAGTGGGTAAATGAGAATGAGGTGGTAACTAACACCAAATTTGTGTATGGATGAGATGTAGAGAGGAACTGGGCAAACAGAGAGCATGAGTCTTGAGAGAGAAGATCCATCTAATCTAGGAATATAGGAATACAGGAAGAGATGAAGAGCTGGACCTCATACTAACATCATAGTAAATAGTGTTCACTGGAGAAAGCAATTTCCACTAGTTATTCTTTGTTCTTTTATGAGTGCTAGTGATTTGGAGTCACTAACCTGAGTGACTCCATTATCCCAAAATGAAGAAACTCAGAAAATCTCACTGAACCTATCTTCAGAATGCAGCTTCTCACTACTTCTCTCCTACATTGTTACCACTCTGGTCTGTGCCACCATCACCCTTTGCCTGGATCACTGCAGTAACTTCCTAACTGGTCCCCGTTATTTTAATCTTGGTTATTCTCAACTTTGGCAACCAGAGTCATCCTGTCACTACTACTTAAGACCTTCCAAAGCTCCTCCCCTTCCACCTCACTCATTAGTGAGAGAAAGTTAAAGCTTTCATGAAGTTCTGCAAAGCCCCACACAATCAGGGTACCATCTCATCCCAAAGTATACTGACCACTCTTCTGTTTCTCTAACCAGATGAGCCAACATCTAAGAGATTCTGCACTGGCTGCTTTCTCTCTCTGAAAGATTCTTCCCCCAGATATCTACACAGACACAATTGGCTTACATTCTTTATCTCTTCATTTGAGTTATTTTCTCAATAAAGCCTACCCACATTTAAAATTACACACTCTCAATCTCTCAATCTCTGTTACTGTGCTTATAGATTTTTATGGCACTTTCAAACATTATATAATTAGTATACTGCTTATTGTTCTTCATCAGTCTCCTTCAGCTTTAATGTCAACTGCTTGATGGGAGGGCTGTTTATCTCTTTTTTGGTTAGTCTGTCTCATGTGCCCAAAGGAATATTTGGCATATATCAGGCATTCAACTCATTTTTGCTGAATGAATAAATGAAATATAACAATGATACTTGCATCAAGTTTAAATTTCCAAACAATTCTCCTCTGTGCCATTCTCTTCAAAGCTAAACTATCCAAAAAGTTTTTTTTATTATTATGAAAATATGATAACACATTTACAGGAGATTTGGAAAATATATAACAGTTACATATCGTTCCACTGTATATTTTAAGTAGGTAATTAAGAGTTTTACCTGAAGTTTTAATATCAGACTCTCAAAAATTAATAGAATGAATATACATGGAAGTAAAATGATATAATAGACCTGAAAACCACTATGAATCAATTCAACATAATTAAGATGTATACAATTTTCACATAACAGTAGGACACAAATTCTATTTAAGTCATGTAGAGTATAAACTAGGAAAATATCAAGGGACATGCTAACTAGGTGCAAAAATTTCATGGTTTAAAGGTATTAAAGTCATACCCAGTCTGTTCTTGTATCACTGTGGGATTATGTTAGAGATCAACATCAAAAGACATTTGAAAATAACCCATATATTTTCAAGTGCAATGTGACATTTATTGAGAGATCTTTGATCGGCATAGCCATTGAAAACCTCAATAAAGTTAGAAGACTGAAAAAAACATAGGGTAATTGTAAAGAAGAAAGTATTTAAATGAGAAATTAATATCAAAGTGAGAACTTAATATCAAAAATACTTTAAAAAGTCCATGTATTTGAAAATTAAATGTCCACTTTTAAATGGGTGTTCTAAGAAACCATAACAAGGAAAATTAGAAAATATTTGTAATAGAATGAAAATGAAGAGAATTTATCAGAATTTATTGCATGTAGTTGAAGCTGTTCATTGCAATTAGATACAATTTGAAGTCTTGAATAAGGTGTGAAAACAAACAATGGATACTAGCATAAAACTTTGTGACGCTTAAACAAAATCTGTATTTTAGTTAATAAAACTGTCATATTAATTTCCTAGTTTTTTACACTATAATATTCTTTATATTTTCAGAATTGAATTAGAAGTTTCAATACACTTTCAAATTTTTTTAATCACTAAGATAATAAACTTTCTAGACATTTAGCAGTAATACTAGATGCCAAAATACATGGAACTATATCAAAGTTTTGAGTGAATATGAACTAGGACTCTAGCATTCTATTCATACGAAGTCAAACAAGTAGAATCAAAATGTCATAAATTTTTTAGTTTGGTAAACAGTATAAGTTTTTCTAAAATATATATTTTATACATACTATGTGTGTGTGTGTATATATATATATATATATACAAAACCTTTTCTACTATGCTTGTCAAAGGCTTGAGAAAGAACACTAAAAAAAACAAACAAGAGTTGGAGAAATTGTAAAATATAAACTAAATGAAATAGCACTAAATATGAAATAGAAATAGTGAAACAAAGTAATTAAAAGTAAAATATAATCATATAGTCCAGTTGTTTTTAAACATGCCTGCTCATTAGAAACACATCCGGAGCTTTAGAGAAAAAAAGTAATGTTTGGGCATTTGTATTTTTCAAAGAATTCCAAGATAATTCTGATATACATCTAGATTTTAAAAAGTGGTTACAGGTTTTTCTATTAAATGGTCGCTGAGTCACTCAGTCGTGTCCAACTCTGTGCGACCTCATGCATTGCAGCACGCCAGGCCTCCCTGTCCATCACCAACACACGGAGTTCACTCAGACTCACGTCCATCGAGTCAGTCATGCCATCCAGCCATCCCATCCTCTGTCGTCCCCTTCTCCTCCTGCCCCCAGTCCTTCCCAGCATCAGAGTCTTTTTCCAATGAGTCAACTCTTCGCATGAGGGGGCCAAAGTATTGGAGTTTCAGCTTTAACATCATTCCTTCCAAAGAAATCCCAGGGCTGATCTCCTTCAGAATGGACTGGTTGGATCTCCTTGCAGTCCAAGGGACTCTGAAGAGTCTTCTCCAACACCACAGTTCAAAAGGTGCTCAGCTTTCTTCACAGTCCAACTCTCACATCGTACATGACTACTGTAAAAAACATAGTCTTGACTAGATGGACCTTTGTTAGCAAAGTAATGTCTCTGCTTTTCAATATGCTATCTAGGTTGGTCATAACTTTCCTTCCAAGGAGTAAGTATCTTTTAATTTCATGGCTGCAATCACCATCTGCAGCAATTTTGGAGCCCCAAAAAATAAAGTCTGACACTGTTTCCACTGTTTCCCCATCTATTTGCCATGAAGTAATGGGACAATATGCCATGATGTTAGTTTTCTGAATGTTGAGCTTTAAGCCAACTTTTTCACTCTCCTCCTTCACTTTCATCAAGAGGCTTTTTAGTTCCTCTTCACTCTCTTCCATAAGGTTGGTGTCATCTGCATATCTGAGGTGATTGATATTTCTCCTGGCAATCTTGATTCCAGCTTGTGCTTCTTCCAGCCCAGCATTTCTCATGATGTACTCTGCATGTAAGTTAAATAAGCAGAGTGACAATATACAGCCTTGACATACTCCTTTTCCTATTTGGAACCAGTCTGTTGTTCCATGTCCAGTTCTAACTCTTGCTTCCTGATCTACATATAGGTTTCTCAAGAGGCAGGTCAGGTGGTCTGGTATTTCCATCACTTTAAGAATTTTCCACAGTTTATTGTGACCCACACAGTCAAAGGCTTTGGCATAGTCAATAAAGCAGAAATAGATGTTTTTCTGAAACTCTCTTGCTTTTTCCATGATCCAGCGGATGTTGTCAGTTTGATCTCTGGCTCCTCTGCCTTTTCTAAAACTAGCTTGAACATCTGGAAGTTCATGATTCACGTATTGCTGAAGCCTGGCTTGGAGAATTTTGAGCGTTACTTTACTAGCGTGTGAGATGAGTGCAATTATGCAGTAGTTTGAGCATTCTTTGGCATTGCCTTTCTTTGGGATTGGAATGAAAACTGACCTTTTCCAGTCCTGTGGCCAGTGCTGACTTTTTCAAATTTGCTGGCATATTGAGTACCCCATGTCCAAGGAGTGGTGGTTGCTCTGTCACAGGAAGGCCGCGAGGAGATACTCCAAGTTCAAGGTCAGGAGGGGCGGCGGTGAGGAGATACCCCTCATCCAAGGTAAGGAGCAGCAGCTGCATTTTGCTGGAGCAGCTGTGAACAGACACCCCATGTTCAAGGTAAGAGAAACCCAAGCATTATGGTAAGTATTGAGAGGGCATTAGAGGGCAGACACACTGAAACCATAGTCACATTAAACTAGTCAATCTAATCACATGGATCACAGCCTTGTCTAATTCAGTGAAACTAAGCCATGCCATGTAGGGCCACCCAAGATGGGTGGGTCATGGTAGAGAGGTCTGACAGAATGTGGTCCACTGGAGAAGGGAATGGCAAACCACTTCAGTATTCTTGCCTTGAGAACCCCATGAACAGTATGAACAGTATGAAAATGGTAGCTTTAGTGATACAGAATTCTATTATTTCCTGTTAACCAATCATGATACAATGATATTAAGTGAATAACAATTGTATGATCACAGTTTAAAAGACGTTCATCAGTTTTCACAATCAATAGCCAGAAAATAAAAATAAAAAAATAAAAGACAATTACAAATGGAAGCCATAATGGAAACATGATTAACCTAACAATACAAAATAGTTACATAAAATTTGGAGGGTTAAGTAGAGATATGCGGCAAGTGGAAGTGCATATAAGCACATGTTTTCAACCACCTAGCCAATCTGCTTCTTTTGGTTGGTACATTTAATCTGTTTACATTTGAGGTAATTGTTGATATATATAATCCTATTATGGTTTTCTTAACTGTTTTGGGTTTATTTTGGGTAGATTTTTTTTTCCTTCTATTGTATTTCTGCCTAAAAAAGTTCCTTAAGCATTTATTGTAAAGTTGGTTTGGTGGTGCTGAGTTGTGCTTGTCTGGAAAGCAAAAGTTCTGATTTCTTCATCAAGTTTGAACGAGAGTCTTGCTGGGTAGAGTTTTCTTGTCTGTAGGGTTTCTGTTGAGAAATCAGCTGATAACTTAATGAGTGTTCCCTTTTATGTTATTTGTCATTTCTCCCTTGTTGTTTTTAATGTTTTGTCTTTAATGTTTGTCAGTTAGATTACTATGTGTCTTGGTGTGTTCCTCTTTGGGTTTATCCTGCCTGGGACTCTGCACTTCCTGGACTTGACTGACTATTTCCTTTCCTGTGTTGGAGAAGTTTTCAGCTTTTATCTCATCACATAATTTCTTAGGTCCTTTCTCTCTCTCTTTTCCTTATGGGACACTTAATGCAAATGTTAGTACATTTAATGTTGTCCCAGAGTTCTCTTAGGCTGTCTTCATTTTTAAAAGTTCCTTTTCCTATATTCTGCTGCAGTGATTTCCACCCTTCTGTCCTCCAGGTCACTTATCTGCTCTTCTGCTTCAGTTGTTCTGCTATTGATTCCTTCTAGTATATTGTTCATTTCTGTATGTTTGTTCTTTAGTTCTTCTAGGTCTTTAGTAAATATTTCTTGCCTCTTCTCCATTCTATTTCCAAGATCCTGGGTCATCCTCACCATGATTATTCTGATTTTTTTTTTTTTTCTGAATAGTTGCCTGTCTCCATTTCATTTAGTTGTTTTTCTGGTGTTTTATCTTGTCCCTTCATCTAGGTTATAACCCACTGCTTTTTCATCCTGATTAACTTTCTTAATGTGGTTTTTGTTCTAGCCACTTGGGATTTTGGTTCTTCTTATTTCTCTGTCTGCCTCTGGTGGATGAGGCTAAGAGGCTTATGTAAGTCTCCTGATGGGAGGGATTGGCTGTGGGAAAAGCTGGGTCTTGATCTGGTGGAGAAGGCCATGTTTGGTAAATCTTCCATCCAATTATCTACTGATGGATGGGGTTGCACTTCCTCCCTGTTAGTTGTTTGGCCTGAGGTGACCCCAGGCCTGGGGTCTACATGCTCTATGGTAGGATTAATGGTGACCTCCAAGAGGATTTATACTAGGTGGCTCAGAGGGTAAACTATCTGCCTGCAATGTGGGAGACCCAGGTTTGATTCCTGGGTCAGGAAGATCCCCTGGAGAAGGAAATGGCAATCCACTCCAGCACTCTTGCCTGGAAAAATCCCATGGATGGAGGAGCCTGATAGGCTACAGTCCATGGGGTCGCAAAGAGTCAGACATGACTGAGCAACTTCACTCACTTGCACCTTCCAAGAATACTGCTACCAGTGCCCCCATTCCTGCAGGGAGCCACTGCCTGACCCACACCTCCACAGGAGACACTCCAACACTATCGGGTAGGTCTAGTTCAGTCTCTTGTGGGGTCACTGTTTCTTTCCCCTACGCCCTGGTGCATGCAAGATTTTGTTTGTGCCCTCCAAGAATGGAGTCTGTTTCCCCCCACACACCCCAGTCTTGTGGAAGTCCTGTAATCAAATCCTGCTGGCCTTCAAGGTTAGATTCCCTGTGTATTCTCAGTCCCTTTTCTGGATCCCCTGGATGAGAAACCTGATTTGGGGCTCAGAACTTCACAACAGTGGGAGAACTTCTTTGGTATTATTGCTTTCCAGTTTGTGGGTCACCCACCTGGCAGGTGTAGTATTTGATTTCATCATGATTGTGCCCCTCCCACCATCTCATTACAGGTTCTTTCTTGTCTTTGGACATGAGATATCATTATTGGTGGGTTCCAGTATCTTCCTGTCAATGGTTGTTCAACAGCTACTTGGGATTTTGGTGCTCTTGCAGGAGGAGATGGATGTACTTCCTTCTGCTGCACCATCTTGAACTGGAAGCCCAATAAGTTATTTAATCAAGTCCTTTTATTTTGTAGAAAAGAAAGCAGAGACGTGGGAAGACTAAATGACTAAAATTTGGTAGCATATCTTTTGACCCAACACAATGTGTTATTCCATTCATTTTTCTTGTCTCTCCAATGATGTTATCAACTTATGAGAGAGCCAAGACCACACATTCGCTTTTGGTCTTCTATGGTAAATGTCAAATTCCATACCTCAATCACTAACAAGCTTTGATTAGTGGATACTCAGAAAAGTTTAGAGAGTCTGCCTTATGTACTATTTCCATAGTCCAAAGGAAATATCCCCCAAAATTTCTCAGTACTTA
This sequence comes from Ovis aries, assembly GCF_016772045.2. Classification (NCBI taxonomy): domain Eukaryota; kingdom Metazoa; phylum Chordata; class Mammalia; order Artiodactyla; family Bovidae; genus Ovis; species Ovis aries. Next base: position 48,636,281 of record NC_056066.1, on the reverse strand, counting down.
TCCCTTATATATCCTCCCCCTCAGATGAAATGCTTCCTTCTTCAAAGGAAAACAATTTAAACTCCAACCCAAGCTCACAGGGTTCCTCTAACCCCAGATTTCATTGTCCTCCCTATATAAGGTCACGCAGAGTTTATTGCAGTCTTCAACAGGACATTCCCCAACGTGTGAGTTATTCAGTCAAGGGCAAGTTGGAGGAGATGGTGAAGCTGGAGACTGACAGTCTAGGGTGGGCACTGGGATTCCATGTCTGGCCACTTTTAAGATCTTTCCACCAATCAAAGAAGTCAAGTAAGAATTCCTTCTAGTCATTCAGGGATAAGACTCAATGGCCCCCAAACCAACACTTCAGAGATACTAAAGTTAGCTCTACCTTAAGAAAGAAATACATTTCTCTAAATATAATGCAATTGGTCCAAGTGCTGCACATAGTGGGAACAAGCCTTCATCTGAGGATAAGTACAGTGTTTTTGTCTAGCTTCTATGGTCTTCAGCCAATAATAAAGTCAGACTGCCTGGGTTTAAGTCTTGTCCTTCAGTCTTACACCTGAATGACATTTGGCAAGATATTTAATCCCTATGCACTTCATTCAGTCACTCAGTCGTGTCTAACTCTTTGTGACCCCATGGACTGCAGCACATCAGGCCTCACTGTCTATCACCAACTCCCAGAGTTTACACAAACTCATGTCCATTGAGTCGGTGATGCCATCCAACCATCTCATCCTCTGTCATCCCCTTATCCTCCTGCCTTCAATCATTCCCAACATCAGGGTCTTTTCAAATGAGTCAGTTCTTTGCATCAGGTGGCCAAAGTACTGGAGTTTCAGCTTCAATATCAGTCCTTCCAATGAATATTCAAGACATATCTCCTTTAGGATGGACTGGTTGGATCTCCTTGCAGTCCAAGGGACCCTCAAGAGTCTTCTCCAACACCACAATTCAAAAGCATCAATTCTTCAGTGCTCAGCTTTCTTTAGGGTCCAACTCTCACATCCATATATGACTACTGGAAAAACCATAGCCTTGACTAGATGGACCTTAGTTGGCAAAGTAATGTCTCTGCTTTTCAATATGCTGTCTAGTTTGGACATAACTTTTCTTCCAGGGAGCAAGTGTCTTTTAATTTCATGGCTGCAATCACCATCTGCAGTGATTTTGGAGTCCCCCAAAATAAAGTCTGTCACTCTTTCCATTGTTTCCCCATCTATTTGCCATGAAGTGATGGGACCAGTTGCCGTGATCTTAGTTTTCTGAATGTTGAGCTTTAAGCCAATGTTTTCACTCTCCTCTTTCACTTTCATCTTCTGCATATCTCAGGTTATTGATATTTCTCCCAGTAATCTTGATTCCAGCTTGTTCTTCATCCAGTCCAGAATTTATCATGATGTACTCTGCATATAAGTTAAATAAGCTTATTTTTCAGTGAGAATAATGGTGATACCACCCCATAAAGTTGTTGGGTAGATTACATGAATTAATGCATATTAAGTTCTTATGAGAGCAACTGGTCATTGCTAAGGCTCCATTATTATAGCTTGTATTAAGAAATGGCAGCCTCATTTCAGCACTGGTTCTCAAATTCTTTGGTTGGTTCTTTGAAATTACCAGTTTTCTTCACTGTAGGCACAATTTTATTCTAATTGAAGACCTCCCCTCATTATTCTCTATAAGGAGAGGTGAACCCATATACCCATATAAAGATTCATGATTCTCCTTCATGAAAGGTAATTTTCTCTTCCAGTAATAATCATTGAATAACAAAAAAGACAATAATGCATCAAGGATGCATTGAACACTTACTACATAGCAGGCCCTTGGCTAAGTGTATTACATTATCTATGACCTATGATATGTAGATTTATCATCCCCATTCCACAGAAAGGAAGACAAAGGTACACAGAAGTTATTTACCTGAGTACAGGGTGCTGGGGCTGACACATCTGGAGCTGCAGAGTTCAGCTCTGTAAGTACCCTTCAGTGGCAGAGTTTCAAAAATGCTTCTAGATCTCACCCCTTCTGCTGAGGTCAGATAAAGAAAACTTCATCTTCTAATCATAATGTAAGTTAGCATTTTGATGAGTATCTACAATTGTTAAGCAAGAAGCCTTTAATGAGAGAGTACCCAGAATTCAGCTGGTACTCCAACAATCAGCCAGTTTTAGAAACAAGCCAGGAGGTGACGCACCCCAGGAAAGCAAGAGAAGGAAGAAAAAAACCTGAGAGCTTTACTGAATATTGAAACTGAAGCCAGTGCTGCTGAACTAAGGGTTACTTACACAGAGCCAGTCTCTGAGCCATCCCTTCCCATAAGAAACAAGAGGACCACAGAACTTTCTGTTCCCTGCTGACAGATAGTGAGAGTTGACTGAGGCCAAGAAAATTCAGTTCACTCTTAAAGCAACCTAATCATGATGATGATTGAGATGCGTGAAGGCAAGTTCAAGGGAGCTTTGTGTTGGTGAAAAGAGATGAGTTTCAGCCTCAGGCATCTTCTCCTTGGGACTGTCAGTTGAGAGATATATGGGTGAGAAAAGGAAAATGGGTCAGTATTTCACCACCTTGAGTTGTGGTTTTGTATATATGAAGCTCCAAGAGGGATTGAGCATATGTAATTAGTGACAGGCTATGGACTAGGAGGACTGAGGATGGCTGATAATCAGTGACTACTCTGGGGAGAAACTATGAGCGGCAACAACACCCTTCTCTGAGGGATGGAGGGACCGGGAACCACTGAAATTACTTAGAATAGTGCTTCAGGACAGCTGCTCTGACTGCAAAAATGTAATGGCCCCTGGCCCATTTTCCTGGGGAATCTCATTTCTACCTGCAGTCAAAGCCCTCAGAGCTAGGGGCCCACAGCTCTTGCAACAGAAGTGTCAGCCAGGAGAGAATAAGTCCTTATAGGCTTGGAGGTGTGTACTTCCAGGTGACTGACATGCCCAGGGAAGGGTGGCAGAAACTGGATCAGCATTATAACTGTCAGGAAAGCAGGAAAATATTACCACCATCAAGACAGTTAAGGCAAGTGGCTTTGATTTGGCACACAAACTCCTCTATCCAAATTTCACTCACAATGTGGAGCAAACTCAGAAAAGATTGTGAGGGGTGGCAGGTGATATCATTCTCAGAAGACATGGTGGCCACTTCACACATGTCCCTTTACTGCCTAGGTCTTCCCTTTTAATACCCCATTTCCTGGTCACAGAACGTTTGGGCATGGTAAGGAAAGGGTTTCAGAAGGCAGGTTGGATTCAGATTATGAATGATCTGGCAGAAAAGCTGTGTTTTTGTCAGAGGACAATGGGAACCATGAAACCTTTGATTGGATCCCCTACAAATGACTTCAGTGAAAGAAAGAAGACACAAGAAGCCAGGAGACCCCTTGGTAAGTCGGTGGTGGTACCAAGCCTAGAGTAGGTGGTGGGTGCCTCATCCTGGTTCTCTCCTTTTAAAGAGCTCAACTCTGGCTTTTCCCTTGCTGCATCCCTCCCTACAGGGCAAAGAATCTGCAGGCCAAGTGGATGTACCTTCCAAGGACCCACACCCCTCCTTCTAGGCCACACCTTGAGAAGCACCTTGGTAATTCCCTGCCCAAGTAGGCCTGAGCCTGCAGGCAGGACCCACAGGTGTCTTCTTCCTGGTTCCATTGCCCTTGAGGTGGCTGGTGTGCACAGATACAGACCTAAAGGGGGCAAAGTGTTGCTGTTTGTAGGAGGCATGGAAAACTTTGGGGTGTCTGTACACTTCTGTGGGCCCTTCCATGACAACAGAGCCAGAGAGGTGAAAGAGGAGATGCCAGTCATACGCTGGGGGAGTCCATCTTATTCTTGCTCTGTGCCCAGAAGTGTGAGAGGCAGGCCTGGCAGGCACAGCCCCCTGTGGGTGGCAATGAGTGACTGATGCAAGATGACCACAATGCAGGGATGTTATAGAAAGAAAAGCTTACAGCTCCACTGCCTGCTGGGGGCTGCCCTGCCCTGTGTGGTATCTCTGAGGCTGCTTTTCAGGTCCTGTAATTACAGGTCTGGCCAAGGGATGGGATGGGTGGGGTTGAGGTAAAGTGGGAGAGGTACTTTCGGAAAAGGTGGTTAAGCGTCTGAGGCTGCAAAACCCTGGCAGTGGCCAGGTACATGGAACAATGTTTGGCAGAGAAGAAGGGGTGGGGCCCCTCCTGGCTGCCAGGCCTGGCCAGGTGCTGGGTCTGCTGCAGACACGTGGGCATAGGCTCCCGCACTTTCCATTCTTTGGTTCTCTGTGAGTGGGGGTTGAGGTAAGTGCATATCTGGGGATGCAGCTGACCTTTAAGGAGATGACCTCATCTCTGTCTCTTATTATTTGTGCTCAAAGTGGCTTTGGGAATCGCAGCTTTTTGCTCAGCAGCTATTTTAATAATATGATTCTTAGAAACATCTCCCTAGAGGATTGCAACCCACGCTACCACAGACAAATTTCCCCTGCCTTTTAAGAGATAGATGCCTTAAACCAGGGAGTGCAGGGTGAGCAGCATGCCCTTGAGGTCCCTTTTAAGGTTGCCAGGACATTGCTCCTTTGGCTTTCCTTAACCCACTGTTCAACATCTGCATCAGAGTTTCTGTGCTGGCTTAGCATGCCACCGTGAAAGAGGAAGTCAGACTCTAGGACTCATGACATTGCTGTTGAAAAACCACCCTGATAAATTCTGTGATCGGAGGTGAATATTTACAAAGTAAGATTTGGGGCATTTTTGTGGATTCCAATTAGGCTAATTAGTACTTTTAGTCATTCTTTTTACTCATGACTGTAGATCATTACAAGCCCTCTTCATTCTAGTTAAGATGCTGCACAAGAAGAAAATTAAGTCCTGAAAAATCAGAACACAGGAGATTCTTTCATTTGGAGAGATTAGTATAGATTTGGCACACAGCCCTGTATTGAAACAACCCAATGTCTTCAAGGGAGAATTCTGTGGAAAGCCTCTGGTTCCATGTGTGGCCCAGGATCCAAAAGCTAATGAACTAGCTCTGTAGACCACGTGGAGACTCTGGTGACGAGGGAGCAGTAAGAGTATGCAGATTCAGTAAATATTCAGTAAATACTCTAGTGGATATTCAGGATATCCACTCTCCCAGGACAGTGACCACAATATTTCTATTACTCAAAAGGGGTGCAGTCACATAGACCAAGGGTATCAGGAAAGCTGTTTTCTATTTCTCTTAGATTCATGGCCTTTATTCTTGACCATCAGGCCACCTCTATCTCCTTAAGTTTCATTGAGTTAGACAAGGCTGTGGTCCTAGTGTGATTAGATTGACTAGTTTTCTGTGAGCATGGTTTCAGTGTGTCTGCCCTCTGATGCCCTCTTGCAACACCTACCATCTTACTTGGGTTTCTCTTACCTTGGGCGTGGGGTATCTCTTCATGGCTTCTCCAGCAAAATGCAGCCACTGCTCCTTACCTTGGATGAGGGGTATCTCCTTACCACCCCCCTTCCTGATCTTCAACGTGGGATGGCTCCTCTAGGCCCTCCTGCACCCACGCAGCCACCACTCCTCGGACGTGGGGTAGCTCCTCTTGCCGCCGTCCCTGGCCTCGGATACAGGTAGCTCCTCTCGGCTGTTCCTGTGTCACTGCAGCCTGGGCACTCTAAGCCACTGCCCCTGACCTCGGACGTGGGGTATCTTCTCTTGGCCGCGCACTAAGCGTTGGCCACAGCCACCTGCGCTTAGTGCAGAATTCCAAAGAATAGCAAGAAGAGATAAGAAAGACTTCTTCAGTGATCAGTGCAAAGAAATCGAGGAAAACAACAGAATGGGAAAGACTAGAGATCTCTTCAAAAAAATTAGAGATACCAAAGGAATATTGCATGCAAAGATGGGCTCGATAAAGGACAGAAATGGTATGGACCTAAAAGAAGCACAAGATATTAAGAAGAGGTGGCAAGAATATACAGAAGAACTGTACAAAAAAGATCTTCATGACCCGGATAATCACGACGGTGTGATCACTCATCTAGAGCCAGACATCTTGGAATGTGAAGTCAAGTGGGCCTTAGAAAGCATCACTACGAACAAAGCTAGTGGAGGTGATGGAATTCCAGTTAAACTATTTCAAATTCTGAAAGATGAAGTTGTGAAAGTGCTGCACTCATATGCCAGCAAATTTGGAAAACTCAGCAGTGGCCACAAGACTGGAAAAGGTCAGTTTTCATTCCAATCCCAAAGAAAGGCAATGCCAAAGAACGCTCTAACTACCACACAATTGCACTCATCTCACATGCTAGTAAAGTAATGCTCAAAATTATCCAAGCCAGGCTTCAGCAATATGTAAATCGTGAACTTCCTGATGTTCAAGCTGGTCATACAAAAGGCAGAGGAACCAGAGATCAAATTGCCAACATCTGCTGGATCATGGAAAAAGCAAGAGAGTTCCAGAAAAACATCAATTTCTGCTTTATTAACTATGCCAAAGCATTTGACTGTGTGGATCACTGTGGAAAATTCTGAAAGAGATGGGCATACCAGACCACCTGACCTGCCTCTTGAGAAACCTATATACAAGTCAGGAAGCAACTGTTAAAACTGGACATGGTGCAACAGACTGGTTCCAAATAGGAAAAGGAGTATGTCAAGGCTGTATATTGTCACCCTGCTTATTTAACTTCTATGCAGAGTACATCATGAGAAACGCTGGACTTGAAGAAACACAAGCTGGAATCAAGATTGCCAGGAGAAATATCAATCACCCCAGATATGCAGACACCACCCTTATGGCAGAAAGTGAAGAGGAACTCAAAAGCCTCTTGATGAAAGTGAAAGAGGAGAGTGAAAAAGTTGGCTTAAAGCTCAACATTCAGAAAACCAAGATCATGTCATCTTGTCCCATCACTTCATGGGAAATAGATGGGGAAACAGTGGAAACAGTGTCAGACTTTATTTTGGGGGGCTCCAAAATCACTGCAGATGGTGACTGCAGCCAAGATGCTTACTCCTTGGAAGAAAAGTTATGACCAACCTAGACAGCATATTCAAAAGCAGAGACATTACTTTGCCGACTAAGGTCCATCTAGTCAAGGCTATGGTTTTTCCTGTAGTCATGTATGGATGTGAGAGTTGGACTGCGAAGAAGGCTGAGCACCAAAGAATTGATGCTTTTGAACTGTGGTGTTGGAGAAGACTCTTCAGAGTCCCTTGGACTGCAAGGAGATCCAACCAGTCCATTCTGAAGGAAATAAACCCTGGGATTTCTTTGGAAGGAATGATGCTAAAGCTGAAACTCCAGTACTTTGGCCTCCTCATGCAAAGAGTTGACTCACTGGAAAAGACTTTGATGCTGGGAGGGATTGGGGGCAGGAGGAGAAGGGGACAACAGAGGATGAGATGGCTGGATGGCATCACGGACTCAATGGATGTGAATCTGAGTGAACTCCAGGAGTTGGTGATGGACAGGGAGGTCTGGCGTGCTGCGATTCATGGGGTCGCAAAGAGTCGGACACAACTGAGAGACTGAACTGAACTGAACCTCCTTAAGAACTCACATTTATGGGCTAAGTACTTCAGATGGGATCCCTCACTTAATCCTCGCTCAGTTCTACAAGTTATCTGCCACTGCAGTGATCACTTCACTTCAGTGATAAGGGAAAACCCATCCAGCAATGCACCTGCAGGTTTGTCTACTCCATGATCCGAGATTCTTAGTGACCACATTCTCCTGCCGCCAATTACTGGCTGGGAATTCACCATACCTTCGTAGCATAGACTCATGTGATGAACTAGCTCCAGACAAATATGACAGGGAAATGAAACAAACAAACAAACTAACAAAATCTTTCTTCTTAACATATCTTTTAAAATAAGAGCTTTTATAAAACTGTAAATACATAAGGAAAAGTGCCCAAATCACAAGTATCCAGAGAGCTGAATTGCTACAAAGCAAACACACAGTGCAGGCTTCAGCAAGCAAGGACATGATCAGAGCCCAGAAGGACTCCTCCTTCCTCCTCCTGTTTTCTAACACCCTCAGAGAGAACCTCTATCTAAACTTCTAACATCATAGATTTCCTTTGCATGATTTCAGACTTGACATAAACAAGATATATCACACTATTTGTAAGTTTCATCCATGTTATTGCACACAGCTATCATTAATTCATTCTCATTGCCTCATGTGTGAAAATTACCACAATTTACTCATCCACTCTGTGATTTATGGACATTTGAGTAGTTGTCAGTTTTGGATTCTTGCAAATAGTACACTTATGAAACTCCTTGTACATGTCTTGGTATACACATTGTTTCTGCATTATAGTTAGGTATGTATGTAAGAGTGAAGCTGTTGGTCATGGTTATACCCACTTTCAGAGGAAACTGGATGCAAAAGTTAGGTTTCCCTCAATGAGCTCCCTTCTTTCTAGGATCTGACTGTTTAGACAACCCTCAGAGGCCTTACAGCAATTTTTGTGGGGTTTTTTTGCACAACTTTTCTGGTCTTTTTGGGCAGGAGCATTTGTCTACTACAAATTATTCTCATACAGGAAAAAAAGTGTGTATTAGTATATTTTAATAATCAACTTATATGCATATATTTAATTTCATACGTTGTTTATTTATATGAAAATAACCATATAGACTATAAGAAAAAAATCTGAATCCAAGTGATAAAACCATTATTGTTACTCTGTGACCAACATCTTTTCTAACTCTGACTTATTTCCTTTAGCTTGTATTTTCCACTGTTCTTAGAAGCAGTTTATAGTCTGTCTTTTAATTTCAGATTTAGAAACAGATGCACATTGGAGTGTTAGGTATTAAACACTGGATTAGCACCTTCTGTGGTCACTTTTGATAATGAACTGTCCCTGAATCACTCCTCTCTGGCTTTTCAAGAGTCCCTCTCTCTTGTTACTCTTTCCCATGGTCTAGTTCTCATGTTTAGCCATTTTGTGTGTATCAGAATCCCTGGGTACTGCAAAAACAAAAACACAGACTTCTGGGCCCTCCTCTCAGAATTTCTCATTCTGTAGGTCAAGTGAGGTCCCACATTTTGCATTTTGAGCAAGTTTCCAGGTAATGCTGATGCTGGCCATCCAGAAACCACATTTTGAGATGTACTGTTCTGGTGCCATCTCTATTTTTCTCAAGTAATTATGAGCTGTCTTTTCAAAAGAAGTTATTGTATCTACTCCAGCTGTTTCCAATTTCCTCATCCTGGATTGCACCCATCAACTGGAGAGTGATAAAACATAGTATTTTAAAGGAACTGGACCCATGATCCTTCTGCATCAATTTTAAGAAAACAAAGCAATGGTATAAACAGTTAAACAGGTCTTTCCCCAATAACTTGGAATCAAAAGCTCCTTTTTAACTGAGGATTATATTTAGAGGAGCTTTCTTTAAATTTTGGACATATTTGGGAGGAAGGGAGTTAAACGGAAGGTTCCTGTACAACTCAATTCTCCCCACTTCCATCATTTAAAGAAATGTCATTTATGACTGTAGACTTGTGAAGCCAAATTTATTTATAATTCTCAGTAGCCCTCAGGTTCTGGGGCAATCTAAAGACACAAACGTTTCTTTGTTTTTAAGTGAAATATCTGTTGAATATACATTTTATGCATATTTGTCCAGATATAGTCAAAACAACACAAACTTTCAGCTATCAGGAAGTGTACTGTGATGTACAGTAGGTAAAACAAACATAAGGTTGACTTCATACAATGGCATTCATGGCATTTTTTCAACCTTTAAAACTTTACAGAATGGAGTGTTCAACAGCAGCCTGAGGTTTTCATATGCTACCTTGTAATCAAAGCCCCTTCTACCCGCAATGGAAGGGAAGGGTGGAGGGACTTTTCCCTTGTGTCTGAGATGAATCAGGCAGGACAATCTCTTGATTTCACTGTGCATACTCAGGGCATGGCAGTTTCCATGTAAGGGGAAAATGACTGCTTTTAACAGAAGATAAATTAAGCCTTTGGGTTAGAGTGAAATCTTTAAGGTCAGAATTCAAATGATAAAAGAAAATAGAGGCTTCCCCAGTTGTGTTAGAGGCTGAGTAAGAGGTGAGGTTTATCAGCTTTCCAGCAATGGTGCTAATGAGTGACAAGATGTCTCAGTGAAGACACCCTGTGGCTGTTAAAGTGTGTGTGAAATGAAGAAATCCATCAGTAGAGTAATCATCTTCTCCCCACACAACGGAAAAGCCATTTTGGTGTCTTTGGATTTCTGATTAAAGCCAGGGGCAGGGGGGTGGGGGGGCAGGAAAGAGAAACTAAATTTTAGAACACCTAGTATGTGCCAGGCATTATTCTAATCCTTTGTCAAAGGTCATTCATCTGATATCAAAACATGGTGCCTTTTTTTCAAGTGAGGATACCAAGGCACAAAGTAGTTCGATGACACAAAGTCTGTGCCTTGATTTCCTCATCTGTAAACAAGGTGGATCAATGAAGAAATAGATGTTCAAATCCACAGTGGCCTGCCTCCAAACTCCCACTTCCTCTGCTAGTATTGTTGATTTTTTTCAAGAAGTACATTTGGTGATTGTTCTTTTCCCAATTGGTGATTTTTTTCAGGGAGCGCATTTCAGAATGTCTAAGCCAAGCATCTATAGAATCAGAAAGACCCAAGGTGATTCTGAACAAACCCCTAATCCAGGATATGCCTTATTGTTTCCTTCTCCCTTGAATCAATTAAAAAACCACTGGATAAATAACAAAAGTGCTTTAGGGAAGAAACACTGGAATGGGAATTTGAAGATTTAGGTCCACTCTACCAACAATAATTGTCATTTTTAGGTAAATGACTGATTATATGTCCATTCAGTCAATATTCCTTTATTAAGCAAAAAACAGTAACATTTCCAGTGTTGTTGGCTGTGTACTGACAGAAGTTTGTCTAAACCACACCCTCTACTCACAAGTTGCCCATGGTCTAGTAAGGAATCCAGACATGTAAACATGTTTGACATTCATAATGAAACACAATGGCATAAATTCCTATAAAAAGTTGTGAGAATATGGTTCCAAAAGCTCTTGCATCTTTCTGGATGGTCACAGGACTCAGGAAAGCTTCAACAAGAAAGAAAAGGATTGAAGGAGTTTGCCAGGTCGATATATAGAAGCAGAGGAGAGACTGCAGGATAAGGGAACAATATATGCAAATACATGAGGTCATGATCATAGACCTGAATGTCCTGACAGAGCTGAATCATAAAGGACATGGTATGCCACACTTAAGAATTTGAACTTTCTTTTGTAGGCAATGGCAAGACATGGAAAGTTTTGTATGGCAATCAGGTAGTTAAATAAGTATCTCTTAGTGTGATAAATGACTTCATGTGAGATGAGATGAGTGGCAAGGAAACCAGTTTGAAAGCTGATACAAAAGTTCAGATAAGAGATAATGTCTGCTTGATCTAGGAAAGGAGTGAATGAGAGGTAGGTACCAGTTCAAGAGAAATTCTTGAAGTAAAATGAACAGTTAAGTTTTGGCACTCAACATACTTAGAATTGTGCAAAAGATTCCATGAGGACATGAATTATGTCCCTTTTGTTCACCATTATGCATGCAGTGATAGAATGTGGAGCTGCTCCACATACAAATTAATGAATTTATGAATGAATGAATGAATGATGACTTCTTGGTCTTAAGCATGGTGAAAGTTTGGACCATTATAACCAAGAAAGATAGGTAATAACAGGGAAATTTGGAGGGTAAAAGAAATTGAGTTTAGCTTTGGATATTTGAGGCACATATGTGAAATATACTTGGAAACTGCAATCTTGAATTTAAGGGATAAAAATTCAAGATGGAATATTATGGTTTGGAAGTCAGAAATATAGAGACAGCATTTCAATCCACTAGAAAAATGTGCAATTACCTAGGCAAAATGCTATCAAGAATTCATTTACTGATCCATTCATTCATTCTATATATATTTATTGAGCACTACTTTGCATCAGACTTTAGGCCAGGCACTTAGGAAATAAATAGGTCTCATTTGTTCTCTACCTTCAGAAGCATATTATAGTTGGTTGGTTTAGTCACTAAGTTGTGTCCAACTCTTGCAAGCCCATGGACTGTAGCCCAACAGTCTCCTCTGTCCATGGGACTCTCCAGACAAGAATACTGGTATGGGTTGCCATTTCCTTCTCCAGGGGATCTTCCTGACCCAGGAATCGAACCCGGGTCTCCTGCACTGCAGGCAGACTCTTTACTGACTGAGCTATGAGCGAAGCCCCTTCATAGTTGGGGAGACACATAAAAAATAAGAAAACAGATAAATAAGATAATTTGCTTGTCATAACTACTGTGTAAGAAACAAGTGGTTGAGCCTGAGAATAAAGGTAAGAAGGCTTCTTAGAGGAACTAAACTGCATGTGTGCTCAGTCATGTTCAATTCTTTGCAATCCCAGGGACTATAGCTTACCAGGCTCTTCTGTCCATGGGATTTTCCTGGCAAGAATACTGGAGTGGGTTGCCATTTCCTCCTCCAGGGATCTTCCCTACCCAGGAAAACCATGTCGCCTGAGTCTCCTGCATTGGCATGCAAATTCTTTACCTAGCCACCTGAGACATTGCTTCTTAGAGGAGGTTACATTTAAATTGAGACTTGTGTTAGTCTGGGTTTTCTAGAAAAGCAGAAGCAATAAGGAAGTAGATAGATAGATAAATGATAGACAGGTAGATAGATAGATAATAAAGAATAGACTCACACAATTATAAATTCTGAGAAATCCTACGATCTGCAGTTAGAAAGCTGCAGATATAGGAGAGCTGATGGTATGCTGCCATTGCCACTAAGTCACGTCAGTCGTGTCCGACTCTGTGCAACCCCATAGACGGCAGCCCACCAGGCTCCCGGATCCCTGGGATTCTCCAGGCAAGAACACTGGACTGGGTTGCCATTTCCTTCTCTAATGTATGAAAGTGAAAAGTGAAAGTGAAATCACTCAGTCGTCCAACTCTTCTCGACCCCTTGGACTACAGCCTACCAGGCTCCTCAGTCCATGGGAGTTTCCAGGCAAGAGTACTGGAGTGGGTCACCAGTGCCTTCTCCAGCTGATGGTATAGTTCCAGCCAAAGCACAAGCTCAAAGGCAGAAGACCAAGGTTCCAGTTTGAAGACAGTCAAGCAGAGAGCAAACTCCCCTTTCCTCAGTCTCATTGTTTGATTTATGCCTTCAACAGATTAGAGGAGGCCTACCCCCATTGCGAAGGGCAATCTGCTTTCTTCATCCACTGATTAAGATGTCCATCTCATCCAGAAACACCTTCACAGCTGTATTCAGCAATAATGTTGAACAGATGTTGATGTTTTTGTTCATTTTTTCCCAAAATGTATCCATTCAGTCTGTTCAGCAGGGACTGTGGATTTTATGAACATTAATCTCCATTTAGGGCTTCCCAGGTAATGCTAGTGGTAAAGAATCCACTTGCCAATACAGGTGACATAAGAATCGCAGGTTTGATTCCTGGCTTGGGAAGATCTCCTGGAGTAGGCCAAGGAAGTCCATTCCAGTATTCTTATCTGGAGAATCCCATGGACAGAGGAGCGGGGCCAGCTACAGTCCATAGGGTCTCAAAGAGTTGGACATGACTGAAGCGACTTAACATGCACCCACAGTCTCCATTTCATCCCCATCTTGAATGAGAGTCATGGTCCAAATATGGTCCAAGGATAATTGTTCATTTTCTGTAGCACTTTGAATATAGTGCCCCATTATCCTCTAGCATTATTTGTTGCTGATAAGAAATGCCTCATATTTCATTTTTCTTCCCAAAAACTACAAGAAAAAGCAAATCATAAAATGCCTTTGCCACATTGGGCAGCTGTGTCTTTTCTAAGCAAGGAAACAGTGATAATAAGTTTTAAAATTCATGGACTCCTTTGCTCAATTCACCTGGAGAGAGATAGCATGTGATTGTCTGTGATCTATTACTTGAAAGACATGGCAGGTGGTGGAATGTGGATCTGGAGGTTCCCCAGGTGTTCCCCAGGTGTTCACACCTTTTGAATTGGCTATAAAAGACTACTTGATCAAGCTACCCATTACCTTGAACATCAAATTTTCTTTTCTCCTTGGTTACTGGCCTTTACAGTATTCATCAAACTCATTAAACATACTCCAACCCAAGGGGCTTTGCATTTGCTGTTTCCTCTATTCTCTTTCTTTATCTTCACACAAAACTAACTCCCTTGTCCCTTAAGATATTTTTTAATTAACTATACATAATCAGTGGGGTCTGCACAAAAATCTTACTCTACAGTTTCCCATCTTTTTCCTCACTTTATTCTTTGCCATAGGAGATAAAGAATGTGCTGTATACTTTATTTATTTTATATCAATAAATTATTTATTCATTTGTGTCAGGTCTTAGATCCAGCACCACTTGTTGCTCCACTGCAACAAGGAATCTTAATTCTCTGACCAGGGATGGGACTCTCATCCCCTGAATTGGAAGGGAGATTCTTAACCACTGAACCACCAGGGAAGTCCTGTATGCTTAATTTAAATAGTCTCTCTCTATTAGAATATGAGCTGACACATAGTGGGTACATTATTAATATTTATTACATGAATTGATAAATGACTGGATATTTTTCCTTAACATTATGCTGAGTGGCTTATATACATCTCATTTAACACTCAAAACAATTCTAACATGTGGATACTACTATCTTCACTGTATAGATAGGGAAACTGAATAGCAGAGAAATCAAATAACATCTCGAAATTTACTAAACTAGTAAGAGCTGGAGACTGACATCATTACTCATGTTCTTCAAGTTTCTTCACTCTCCTGAATGGCTGAAGGTCAAAGTTGTCCTCAGAAACAGGGTGATCATAAACATGACCAAATGATGCACATTTCTAGAGGAGTATGTGTGTCTAAGAAAAATGAATCATAGCACTACACACTCAGGATAAAGGGAAGCAGACGTCTGTGGCTGGTTCTCACTGCTATACTGCACAAACTCCAAAAATCTACTGTGATCTAAAATCAAATATCTGCAGCAACATAAATGTATATTGATCACTTTAGATTTATACTACTTATACGTATTATGTATACACTTTGTAGTTGCATCCTTAGAAAATAACCATGAGAAATATATCAAATATTCACATTTCCCATATGTAACAACACACAGCCCTTTCTGTGTGTCTCTTCTTCCATACCCATACACTATCTGTGCTTCAGTGGATACTTAATGGGGTCTTGCTCCTTGTTGAGGGAAAGATATAACAGATCCTTTCTAAGGTAGGAATGACCTTTTCATCCAGCCTGATTATAGACATTCTCAATGTCTAAAGCTGACTCTAGACAAGATGTGTTGGGTGAGGGGGGCAAGGGAGATAATTCCTTTCCACACTTGACTGTCCAACACCCTTGGGTCACATTGGGTCAAGGAAGTGAGCTGAGGAAGAGTAAGGCATTCCTGACCCCCTTTCATCTCAGAGACCCAGTAATGATGGCATCAAGAAAGTGAGATGTGCATTTACTCAATATTCAGGAGTATATTGACCACTTTTGTATGCTCTGCTGTTTCAGGCACAATAAGGGCTACACTGCAGTATATGAAACATGATCTACATCCAGAATACAGTGTAGCTAGACAAGTTTGGCAACTGGTGAAAAGTTTATCAACTGGTAGTTCAAGTTATTTGATAACTTGAATAAACCAATAACAAACTGTGCAACCAAGATGCACTTTGGGTAGCAAAAAAATTACAACATAATTGCAGTTTGGAAATTTTTTCACGGTAAATATTTGACTGGAAAGGCAGAAAAATATGTAGATTTGCAAAATGGAGGAGTTGAATTATTTCAAGAGAAGAAATAGTTTAAGTAAAGTTACATAGGCAAAAATTCATATAATTGGGTTAGGAAAAAGAAACTCATTTGCTTGCCGATGGAGATATTATAGGGATGTTTAAATGTCTACATGAGAAACTGAACT
The DNA here is from genome assembly GCF_016772045.2 of Ovis aries. Classification (NCBI taxonomy): domain Eukaryota; kingdom Metazoa; phylum Chordata; class Mammalia; order Artiodactyla; family Bovidae; genus Ovis; species Ovis aries. The sequence goes on along the minus strand of NC_056066.1, from coordinate 48,620,337 downwards.
CCTATATTTACACATTAATCTAGAAACTTATAAGAGTTTGATCTGAATAGAGGCAAAAGACTGATTATCTTTTACCATCAGGGTAGTTAGTTCTAGACATGTTTCTAAATGTTTCAAATCAAGAAATAGTTCCGTATAGATATATCCACAAACATTAATTAAAACACAGCAATGATATCATGTCTGATTCTTATTAAATATATTAATGAAGCATTAATTCATCCTAGAACCAAAAATGTTCCCATTGTCACAAGCCGAGAATGAACATTATAAAATGCAAATAGAGATTTCTTTGCTGACTCCACTCTAGAGATTCTGTAGCAGATTTGGGGGACATTCAGACTAAATCAATGACATCTGGATTGCTACTGTGGGGAGTCATGATTTGAAACTGACTCGGATGTTTTTGATTTGACTCAGAGAAATGGGGCCCACTTTGACTCTTTCTTCCTATCTCAGGGGTAATAAAAAAAATCATAGTGAGAATGCTTTAGAATGAAAGTAAGGCAAACAAAAACAATAGTTATGACCACTTTGCTATATCCTGGGCTCTGTGGTAAGCTGCTGCATCAATTCATATTCCATTTGATCCTCAGTTCACCTTGTGCTAATTGCTCATGGATGGGATGCTATGGTTCATTTGTATTTTTTGGTTCAGCAAGCTTCCTTGATGGTTAAAAACATAAAAATATTTCCCCACCTCCTTCCTGCTTAGTATTTGGAAGGAAAAACCTTGCACTGACAACGGAGGATCCTGAAAGTCCCCTACGTCCTTCTAGGGAATGCACAAAGATTTCAGACAGTCTCCCAGTTTTAGAAAATAAGGTACCTCCTGTCCTCAAGCCTGATTTTCAAGAAGCAAAACCTAAACCAGGAATTCCAGTACACAGGGTTCCTTGCAGGGCAGGGGAGGCTGTGCTCAGGGAAGGGGGATGAGAGAAGCAGAAGAGTTGAGCTGGAGTTTAAACTCAACCTAAGCCCACAGGGAGCTCTGGAGTGTGGAGTGAACCACAGAGTTTGTCTCGCCTTGTGAATGGCCTCTTTTACTCGCATGCCCACCAGTCATTGTCTGTCAGCTATCCCCAGGATCAGAGGAAGGGGCCCTGTAACCTCCAAGGTATGGTGTCTCAATTTGGCTGAGGGCAGCTCCAGGAAAGGGAACAACTGCCTTAACTGCTGACATTCACAGCACCTTCAGGATGGATACAGCCTGGTGAGGCAAACTGAGTGGGGAATCCTCAGCACTGATGAGGTCTTAGTTCCCCAATTGGAAGGATAGGAAGTACTTGATGGGGGCTAGGGAAGGCTCCACGGGAAAAGGAACACTTAAAATTGACCTTGATATATCTGTGTCTCTTTTTAACGGCTGAGTAGTACTCAATACAATATTGTAAAGTAAAAAATATATATACATATATATCTCTATACACACACACACAAATTCATTGGCTAAAATTTCAAAAAAAAAATAATAATAATAAAATAACCTTGATAGATAAGTAAAACCTCAGTAGGCAGAGATCTGGAAATAGTTGGAAATTTTCTTTCTTGTTCTTTTGTTCTTAGATGGTAAACCTCACAAACATCACACACAAAATTCTGGTATTGACATTTCCTCCTATAGCAGTGGCTAGTTGCCCAGTTCTATCTTTTCTCCTTCTCCATAGAACACAGGTGTAACACAAAGGAGGCTGTACAGTCGCAGGCCACTTTGTTCCTCCTCCTTGCCTCTGGGTATGGCCAAGTGATGAACTCTCAACAATGAGAAATAAGTGAAATGATGAGGAAATTTTCCAGACCAAGCAGTCAGAAGCAAATGTGCCTGTTCCATGCTCTTTCCTATTTCCATCAACTGCCTTATGCAAATTCAGAACTACAAAGTAGAGAGCCTGGTTCCTCATTCTCTGTTGAGAAGAGCCAGTTGCTAATTAGAACCTTAGATGTGAGCCATTATACTGGCACATTAATATCTTAACTAATATTCCTCATTATTAAGAAATTATGAAAATCTTTTGGCCAGATCAGAAAACAGTTTCTCTTCTGATGCAATGGTACTGTTTTTCAGTGGCATCTTGAATTTTGCTTGCTTTCTTCTGTGTGTTTCATAGAGTTTTGCCATGAACTGGTTACTTTCTTATAACAGGACAAACCTTAAGTTGTAGAAAATCCTATGTCCTATGTATGGTTGCTCAAATTTCGTGATAAAAAGAATGGCTACATGTATAGCATATTGAGAAGTTTTTGCTTTCTTTGATACCTTACAAATTCTTGTTGCCAGCATTGGGTTTAGTCAGGCGTGCATGGCTCTGTTTGTGTAGACTTGTAGTGCTTTACTATAGCAAGATAGTGGCGTCTACATCTGACTCCAAGGTCTCTCGAATAAGGAGAGGACTTTGGGAGACTGTCAAGGGGAGGGAAGGTGTTATACTCTAGTATTTTGGCAAGAAGTGTTACTTCCTTTCTGTGGATCTTCCTTAAAATGCACACCCACTTACAGAGATGCATTCAGTCCATGATACTTTAGGAGAAAGAAGTAGCTCCAAGATTTGAAGGTTTATCAATTTCACATTCAATGTTGCACTGACCATGTTGACAAGCAGTGAACGCTATCGTTCTGTCAGACTAGAGACAGAATTTTTAAGTTCCTTTCAAATTCACAGCAATTCATCACTATTGTCAGAGAAAGGAAAGTGACAAAGTTGGTAACAAGCTTAGGTACCAGCTTACTAAAGTGCATGTGTGAAAAATAATTAGCAATAGCTTAGAATGACAAATGTTTCACATTTATAAAGTTTGTGTGTAACTAAATGATAATGTCAACTTATCCTTAAATATTAAAGATATCACCATACCTGTGATATATGCTCAGTCTAATAAAACAACATTTAATGGCAATGGCATCTTTTCCAGGTTTAGCTCAGATAGAAATACAGTAAAAACCTACTATGTAATGCTTATAATCCTTGGAGATATAATCACATATTTTATATCTAATCCTCATGTGAATTTCATATTTCATCCAGAAAGAGATATGCACAGAGAAAGTAAAGAAATCAAAGAAACCAGACCAATGCATATAACTGGAGTATAAAATATGTACATGAAAAATTGAAGATCCTCAGCCCAGTGGATCTCCAATTTCTACATTATTTTTGATATATCTAATGTGTTCTAAAGATATCAGTAAAATAGATTATTACAGTTGACTTTTGAAAATGCAGGGGTTAGAGAAGTTGATCCTCCATCCAGCCACACCCACACCCACAAAACTTTACATAAGTTTCCTTATCCATGGATTCAAACAGATAAGGATTGTAGAGCACTATAGTATTTACTACTGAAAAAAATCTGCTTGGAAGGGACCTGTGCCATTCAAATCCATGCAGCTTAAGGGTCAACTGTATCATCAAATATGAGTTAGGAAAAAAATACAAAATCTTTTAGTCTTCCAGATTGGAAATTCTCAGTAAAACTAATTAAATTTAAGTGACTTCTTTTGTAGTTCTGAAAAAGAATTTAACTGGAAGCAGATACTGTATTTTCTGTACCCTGTGAAGGAGGTTTTCATAAGAACAACTTGTATTTCATTAGACACTGGAGTTTTGTCACAGTTCAGCTTAATCATGAACCACTAAAGACAGGTTAACGTTCTCTCTCAGCTTCTACCCCTGCTTGTCACATAAACTATTCCTTTAGACCTGTTTCACTATGAAAAACATGTTTCCTAACACACAGGTTGTCTTCACAAAAGTTTCTCTGAGTAATCCATGGTGTCTGAGAAATGTCCTATGACCGCTTTTTGACCCATTGACACAGCTGTAGGTTTTGTCATTTTCTAGTACAATGCCTTGGATAGTATTACAAATATACAGAGTCACGACCTCTATTGTTTGCCAGATTGCCTGTGAAATGTATGCTAATGTTCATAATAGGATTATACAAGATTGTTTATTTTCTGAAAAATAATATGAGCATTATCTTCATTCCACCCCCACCCCCCCAACAGGTTTGCCCTTTAATAGGAATTAGGAAGTCTAATTTTGGTTAAGTAAATATCCGCTTTCAGCTTTACAAATGATGGTTCATTTAGGTACATACTTTAATGGTATTAAAGGTGAAAAACAAGAAGAATTAGCCAGGTAAACTAAAGTACTAAGAACACTTTTTAATACAGCACCATGCATGGCAACTTGTGGCATGTACATATTTTATGCTATAATAGAATTGTGTATAGTGATTCAACGTAATTCAAATATAGGACAAAGGACCATATGTGTGCTATGAAAGTGACACAAACACCAAACACAGGGCATAATTGTACTGTCGCTGGCCTTCAGACCTTCTGCTTTGTATATTCTCATTCAGGTATGATCTTATCTCTTTTCTTGGTCTTGGCCCCCACCAAAAAAGAGGCTCAGTTTAGAATTTTGGTACAGACAATTTATTTGGGTGGGGATCACAGTTCACACAGCAAAGGTGTGGGGAGGTTGATGGGTAAGAAAGAATGCCAATAAATGGTGTGTGATGGAATGGACGCAGCTGCAGGCAGTGGGGTTCAAGTTCACTGGTGATCATGTGAAAAGCTCTGTGCTTCCAAATCCTCCAAAGAGGGGCCAGAAAAGGCAGGTATTTAGTCACCAATCATTTTCCCTCACTGGCTGAGAGTCTTATTCAAGCATAGCCAAGCTGTCATCAGACCTAGTAATGCAGGAAGACAAAGACCTGTCTAGGGACTCATGACCATGAAATGTGATATGGGTTGATGGGATGCGGGCCAGAACTCCACAGACTCGACAACATGTGCAACGGCCAGTGTGTAGCATGTACATGGTTACATCTTTGCTGTCATATGCTGGACCAGGGTGTGGAGTCTTGTGCTATCATTCATTTAGAGTGAATGATTTTTGGATGCCTGGAGCTTTGGACCACACTTTATCAGTTTGGCCTCATGGTAGTTAGAGCCTGGATATTCATTTTCTCTTCTGTAAGAAATATGAGAGATTTTTTGCAAGAATTGCATCCGTAATGGCTACATGAAAAGCATCTAGACAAGTGCCTGACATAATAAACACATCACAGACTGTAGGGCCCTATTCCCATTCTCACATTCCCATTTTGTATCCCCCTTCCTCTATCAGTAGCATTGTTGATGCATAAAAGACAGTGCACCCATTTGGGTGTCACGCTCCCCAAACTTCCCTCAAGTAGTTTGTGTCAGGATTCACAGAATTTAAAAAAGCTATTATCCTCATTGTTATGGTTTACTAAAGTGAAAGAATACAAATTAAAATAGGCACAAGAAGAAGGCATGTAATGTGGAGTCCAGAAGAAACCAGGCACAGCTTCCAGTCATCCTCTCCCAATGGAATCTTATGGACATTACTTCTCACGGTATAGATGTGAGGTTAACATATGAGAAATGTTGCTAACCAGAGAAGCTCATGCAAGCCTTTGTGTCCATGGTTTTTGTGTGTGTGTGTGTGGGTAGGGGGTCAATCTCATAGGCATGGAGTTGAACTTAACTACTCCAAACTTCAGCCGCCAGTAGGTCAAACAGAGTGGTCCAAAACTCCAGGCATACAAAGGCCATTAACAATAAATCACATTAGCGTAACCTACCTGGCATGGCTCAAAGCCTCAGATATGCAAAGATATTCTTGTCAGGCAGACTACTCCAAGGACTCAGAGGTTATCCCCCCAGGATCTTGTCAAGGGCCATCATGAAGACCATTCGAATATGCAGGGTTTGGGTAATCCAAGTCTCCTGAGTTAACACTTTACTGCACAATATGCCACAATTTCTCACTGGCTCCCTGGCATACTCCTTATCCCAGAGCCCATTAGTGCAGACAATTCTCCAAGAGCCCACAGGTCTCTACCTAAGCCCTGTCTCAAGAATGATCAGGAGTATCTCAGCTCATAAGCCTCTTATCAAGGCTCATCACCTCTCAGTGGTCCAACTGCCCCACATTAAATGCAGCCTTTCTGGGGTACAAAGGTAGACAGATCACCCATGGACACGCAGGTGCTTTTAGGTCTACACTCACTGTTCAATACAGTAGCCACTACTAGCTACATGTTGCTATTACACACTTGAAATGTTATCAGACTAAACTGACACATGCTGTAAGGGGAAAATACATATCAGATGAAAGGCAGTACAAAAAAAGTAAAATATTTGAATAATATTTAAAGATGATTATATGTTAAAATGACAATACTTTAGATAGACTAATTAAATGAAGCATTAAAATCAATTTTACTATTTTCTTTCCCTTTTGCTAATGTGACTATGAGAAAATTTTTAATTACATATGGCTCACCTTATATTTATATTGGACAAAGCTATTTTATATGAAAATATGAAATGTGAGATACAAGATTCTAAATACAATTACAGGTCTTTTGACTGCCTCTCTGAATAAGTGACCATGTAGCATGATTGTTTTATAAATATATCATGGAAAACCACAGTTGGAGACAAATTGTTTCACCTAATGACTCTCAATGGATGTACTACAAAATAGCAGCAGTTTTACAGATTTGAGCCTAGCTGACACATAGCACACATGATTCAAGCCTCTAGACCAGCTATTGCATTCTAATAATTTCATAGTAATTTCTACCAGGTATTTGTACAGTGGCTGTACATCAGGCCCCTCAATGACATCTGCCTTTACAAGAGTTCTTGGGTGTAAAGCTCTCATCAATAACCACACTGTCAGCAAGATCCAGATGCACCTCAGACTTCCATTTCCAGAGAGATATTGTACTCTGGACTTCCCTGATGGCTCAGTGGTAAAGGATCTGCCTCTCAATGCAGGAGACATAGGTTTGATCCCTGGGTCAGGAAGAACCCTTGTAGGAGGAAATGGAAACCTCACTCTAGTATTCCTGCCTGGAAAACTCCATGGATAGAGGAGCCTCATGGTCTGCCGTCCATAGCATCAAAAAACAATGAGACATGACTTAACAACTAAACAACATTGTACTCTACTTGGTGCCACCTTTTCCTTATAAAATTAGTTTATTTTCCATCCTGATTGAAGTCATCTAAATCCCACACAAATATAAAACCACTCACTCTCCCTCAAATATCCAATAAATTATAGGTAATATTTGATATGATTCAGAAAGCAATCAAAGGTCTTTTAAAAAGTGTCTTCACTGAAAGAAGAAAAAACTGGACAACAACAATCTGTCTTGTAAACTTCAGTAATTATATTGCTCACAGTAAAGAGTTTTATTTCATGAAAGACCCATGATGGTCTTTATTCAAGGATGTTTCATTTCTAAAGCCCCAAACTAACATGATTCTAAGATAGAAGAAGTTCAAGAGCAGAATTTCATGTCATGGTGTCACCAGCGCAAATGTATGAAAAGCAAAAGACAAGGTGGTTTCCAGAAAATATAATCTTTATGAGGTTTAACTCTTCCTATTTTAAAAAGTATATCTAAGATGGAGCTCTAGAACAGCACCGTCAAACAGAAGCAGCATAGCCCAAGGGACAAATGTGAGATACATAAGCAATTTCAAGTTTTCTATGAGTAGTATTTTGTTTATAAAAAGTAAAAAGAGATATGTAAAATTAATTTTAACAATAGATTTCACTTAATCCTTATATCTAAAATCAATTATGTCATTGATATTAAATGAATAGCATTTTACATTCTCATTTTCATACTTTTTTAAACCCCATGTATATTTACCTAGTTATAATTCAGCCTAGTCACATTTCAAGTGGAGGGTGACTTTCATGTGACACAGAACTAGATAATTAGCATCCTTTAATCCTCTTGTCAGTGGACATCATCAGAGCCTTTGTAAACACTATCAAATTTTTAGTTGAACACAGATTAGAAAAACTCTAGTTATCATATTTGATACTACAATTCTCTTTCCCTAAACTGTGTTTGTTGAGCATTTTATTAATTATTTTATGTATAACTTCTTGAATATAAAGTACCTTATTAAACATTTTGATACCAGATTATCCCTCCATTAAACACTGGGAAATGGGTTCAAAAACATGTGGCTACTTGCTTAGGGTCTCAGAGCTAGGAATGGGCTGAGGTCAAAACTTTAGTCTGTTTCTCAGCTGTTTTCCTGTGTATGACCCCAAATAGTACAGAGGTGAAAAGTGTAGTGGCTTGTAGCCAAGGTGAATTATAGGATCTAAAGTGACTCAGAAAGGCCCAGAAATAGAGGAGAGCTATAAGCCTTTCAGAGCTTGCTCCTCCACAGGAGAAAGGAATGAAAGGCCTTGGAAAGATTTGCAATTCCATCTGGGTCTTAGATCTTCTGATAAGATGTAAGGCCACAGCCTTACATTAGTGAAGAATGAAACTATTCTTTACAAGTCATTTACAAACACATTTCAATTCATGAAGTCACATTTCATGTTAATTCCTGGGAACTTCAACCAAAGTCTCCAGTCATTTGGGAGAATTGCAGTTTTAGAACCCAGAACATCTCCTGAATCCAGCTACTGTTCCCAGATATTTAAGGCCATCAACCCCATGGAATTTTCTTCATCCTTAACTAACCTGCCATTCTAAGGCAAACTACTGAGGAAAGTAACTTGGTCAAAGGCTTTGACCCCTGGAAATATGAGTAATTGATTGACTTCATTGTCAACCTAGAAATAATAAATAAATCCCCCACTAATTTACCACACAGCCTCTTAGATTTAATCATCACTGGGCCTGCTTTGCTGGCTTCAGATATTTAATCAATTTCCCATAATACTACACTTTATGTATTCATTGGGATATTATATGATTGCAATTTAGGATTTATCAGAAGTTCCACTGAGAAAAAATATTTAAAAGGGCAGACTAATGAGCACAGTAACTACTCGCTCCATCTTTATATCAGGCGTTTTTAACCTTGACTTCACATTGGATTACCCAGGGAGCTTTAAGAAAGTGCCTGGTCTCCCAGCTGAAATCCTGATTTAATTGGTCCAGGATGTCGTGTAGGCATCAGAGATTTTAAAGCTCCCCAGTGACTATAAGGTACAACCAGGGTTGAGAATCATGGCTCTATATTCAGTGAACATTATCCCTTAGTTATGTTAGCAGTGTAAGATTAAGCAAAGTAAATGAACCATATTTCCTAAGATTCACATAAAAATACCCTTAACGAAAAAATATAGAATGTTATGTCCTCAGGTTTAATGGAGAGTAAATAAAAACATCCAGTCAAATAATATTTCTGCTATAGATTTTTTGTAACAACTTTAAGATATAAAGTAACACACATGATAAATTTTTTCTTAGATTAAATTCCAAGAAAATAAGTTTATTTTCCAGGAATGGTATACCAGAAAATGGTATACTTTGTTAATCAGATGAGATAAAATGAGTTTTAACTTCTGGTGTTTGAAATATCTATATTTTTTCTTTTTGAATTTTTATTTTTCCTTTAGAAAAAAATTGTCTTTGCACGTATTATGCTCAAATTCATAAGCCACATCCACTTATTTTTGGAAGTGGATAGAGTATAATAAAAAAAGAAAATACATGTTTTTCCCCATTGAATAGAATCATCTATTAGTTTATCCCATCTGCTTTTAACCTGACTTTTCCTATGACCATCTTTGTAACATTTTCTTCATCAAGCTGGAAGGCCACATAGTCCAGTTCTTCTTAGACATTATGCCATGATCTGGATCTTTTTTTTTTTTTTTGTCTGCCCCACCTCCCATTAGAGTTATCTGTCCTAAATTTCAATTTCCTTCCTAATAGCATCCTACAGATTAAACTTTATATCAGTCTGCTTCTTGTGGGACCCCATCTGGGGCACCCCTAGAGGTTGGTTGCACATACTATATCCATTTTACAGAAAAGTAAACTAACACTTCAAAAGATTAAGTTATCAACCAAAATCCCATAGTAAACAAATGAGAGAACCAGGATTTGAGGCCAGAAAGTTTGACTTCCGAGCTGATAGCCATAAAAGAATCATTACCTTACCACGGCTACTAGATGGGGTGTTGTTCAGATACTTTACAAATAAGCATCATTGTTTTGTTTCCACTTAGGAAACTGGATAGCTCTTTGGATTCACACATTAGAAGAAGGACAAAGAAACAGGATTGGACAGAAGAGAAACTGAGCTCCAATGAAGTTCTGACAGAGGTCTCAGACTTTGGGGATCTCAGGAGCTTAGGTGACCTTGAGTGAGGGGTCTGGGCCCATATTTCCCCCACTGGATGCAGTCTGCCTTTGGATGAGGATCAGACCTGGGAGAGATACTAAGGGTACTTTTTCACTAAATCCCAGAATCCAAGGAGCAAGTTGCCCACTCCTGAAGGGGTATGTTTGGGGAACATCAGAGCATTCTCCCCAGGGATGTTCTAAGATGACCACATCCCAGCGGTTAACCTAAAGACGCCTGTCCCAAAGACTAATGACCAGTTTCAACATGATCAAGGCAAGTAAATAGACCTTATAAAAAAAAAAAATAGATCAACCCCTCTTTTAGTGGTGAGCATGGTAGCAATAATTCAGAGAGTCTAGGAATGCTGAAGAGACCCAGGGAAAATGTACCACCTACAACCTGATTGCCCATGCCTGCTGTGCCCTCATGAAACACTTCCTACTGCTGCTGCTGCTAAGTCACTTCAGTTGTGTCCGATTCTGTGCGACCCCAGAGATGGCAGCCCACCAGGCTCCCCCATCCCTGAGATTCTCCAGGCAAGAACACTGGAGTGGGTTGCCATTTCCTTCTCCAGTGCATGAAAATGAAAAATGAAAGTGAAGTCACTCAGTCCTGTCCGACTCCTAGCGACCCCCATGGACTGCAGCCCACAAGGCTGCTCCATCCATGGGATTTTCCAGGCAAGAGTCCTGGAGTGGGGTGCCATTACCTTCTCCGAATCACTTGCTACTGAAGCTACCAAAGCAAAATCTGACTGTTTTTGACCTATCCTCTCCCTAAATAACACCCAAATATTCAAATAAGCAAAATATTGAAATAAATAGTACTGTTAAAATATATTCATCCTATTTCTTTACTGTCCTCTCCCAATTCATTTACCAATGAGCTAAATTGATTCAGCATGTGTTCTGGAGGTTCAACCTCTGGACACGTGTCCCAGGCTCCCCCAAACCCGTTTGTAACTGAAGAAGTAGTCATATCTAAGCATATGCTGATACCTGAAACAGCAGTTTAAATAAGAAATACATTTTTACTTAAATGTTTGATTTTCTTATTTGCCAGGAATGTTTTCAATATGTGGCTCTTGTTGCTTCTGAGAATTAGAGTTCCATGTAAGAAGAGAGAATTCTATAGACAGTTCATTTTTTGTGAAACTAGCATTGAGGGTCCCAGAAGACCATATCCCACTAGGCATGAAACCTGCTTTGTTGTTATTGTTGTTCAGTTTCTCAGTAGTGACCAACGGTTTGAAAACCCATGGACTGAAGCTTGCCAGGATTCTCTGTCCTTCACCATCTCTCAGAATTTATTAAAATTCATGTCCATTGAGTCAATGATACCATCTCATTCTCTGTCATCCCCTTATCCTCATGCCCTCAATATTTCCCAGCATCAAGGTCTTTTCCAATGTGTCAGCTCTTCACACCAAGTGGTCAAAGGACTGGAGCTTCAGTTTCAGCATCAGTCCTTCCAATGAATATTCAGGGTTGATTTCCTTTAGAATTGACTGGTTTGATCTCCATGCTGTTCAAAGGACTCTCAAGAGTCTTCTCCAGCATCACAGTTCAAAAGTGTCAATTCTTCAGTGTTCAGCCTTTCTTATGATCCAACTCTCACATCTGTCCATGACTACTGGAAAAAGCCATTGCTTTGACTATACAGGCCTTTGTTGGCAAAGTGATGTCTTTGCTAATTAATATGCTGTCTAGATTTGTGATAGCTTTTCTCCCAAGGAGCAAGTGTTTATTAATTTCATGGCTGCACTCACCATCTACAGTGATTTTGAAACCCAAGAAAATAAAGTCTATCACTATTTCCATTGTTTCCCAATCTATTTGCAATGAAGTGATGAGACTATATGCCATGATCTTCATTTTTTGAATGTTGAGCTTTGAGCCAACTTTTTCACTCTCCTCTTTCACTTTCATAGAGAGGCTCTTTAATTCCTCTTCAATTTCTGCCATTAAGGTGGTGTCATCTGCAAATCTGAGGTTGTTGACATTTCTCCTGGCAATCTTGATTCCAGCTTATGCTTTATCTAGCCTGGCATTTCTCATGATGTACTCTGCATATAAGTTAAACAAGCAGGGGTGACAATATCCAGCCTTGACATACTCCTTTCCAATTAGGAACCAGTTTGTTGTTTCATGTCTGATTCTAATTGCTGCTTCTTGATCTGCATAAAGATTTCTCAGGAGGCAGATAAGGTGGTCTGATACTCCCATCTATTTCAGAATTTTCCATAGTTTGTTGTGATCCATGCAGTCAAAGGCTTTAGCATAGTCAATGAAGCAGAAATAGATGTTTTTCTGGAATTCTTGTGCTTTTTCTATGGTCTAGTGGATGTTGGCAATATGATCTCTGGTTCCTCTGCCTCTTCAAAATCCAGCTTGTACATCTGAAAGTTCTTGGTTCACATACTCTTGAAGCCTAGCTTGAAAGATTTTGAGCAATACCATCCTAGCATGGTACTGAGCGCAATTGTGTGGTAGTTTGAACATTCTTTGACATTGCCTTTCTTTGGAACTGAAATGAAAACTGACATTTTCAAGTCCTGTGGCCATTGCTGAGTTTTCCAAATTTGCTATTGTATTGAGTACAGCACTTTAATAGCATCAGCTTTCAGGATTTGAAATAGCTCAACTGGAATTCCATCACCTACACTAGCTTTGTTCATCATAATGCTTCCTAAGGTCCACTTGACTTCATGCTCCAATATGTCTTGTTCTAGGTGAATGACCATGCTGTCATGGTTATCCAGTTCATTAAGAGCTTTCTTTCTTTCTTTCTTTCTTTCTTTTCTTTTTTTTTTTTTTTTTTGTATAGTTCTGTGTATTCTTGCCACCTCTTCTTAATCTTTCTGGCTTCTGTTAGGTCCTTAGTGTTTCTGTATTTTATTGTGCCCATTTTTGCAGGAAATGTTCCCTTTGTATCTCTAATTTTCTTGTAGAGATCACTAGTCTTTCCCATTCTATTTTTTTCCTGTATTTCTTTGAATTGTTCACTTAGGAAGACTTTCTTATCTCTCCTCAATATTCTTTGGAACTCTGCATTCAGATGGATATATCTTTCCTTTTCTCCTTTGCCTCTCCCTTCTTTTCTCAGCTATTTGTAAGCCCTCCTCAGACAACCACTTTGCCTTCCTGAATTTCAATTTTGATCGCTGCCTCCTGTAAAATGGACCTCTGTCCATATTTCTTCAGGCACTGTCTCTACCAGATCTAATCTCTTGAATCTGTTTGTCACTTCCACTGTATAATCGTAAGGGATTTGATTTAGGTCATACCTGAATGGCCTATGGTTTTCAACTTTCTTCAATTTAAGTTTGTATTTTGCAATAAGGGGCTCATGATCTGAGCCACAGTCAACTTCTGGTCTTGCTTTTACTGACTGTTTACAGTTTCTCCATCTTCAACTGCAAAGGATATAATCAATCTGATTTCAGTATTAACCATCTGGTCATCTCTTGTGTTGTTGGAAGAAGATGTATACTATGGCCAGTGCATTTGCTTGGCAAAACTATTAGCCTTTGCCCTGCTTCATTTGTACTCCAAGGCCAAACTTGTCTGCTATTCCAAATATCTCTTGACTTCCTACTTTTGCATTCTAATCCCCTGTAATGAAAAGGACATCTTCTTTTGGTATTAGTTCTGGAAGATCTTGTAGCACTTATGGAACCATTCAACTTCAGCTTCTTCAGCATTGGTGGTTGAAATATAGACTTGGATTACTGTGATACTGAATGATTTACCTTTGGAAACAAACCAAGATCATTGTGTTGTTTTTGAGATTGCAACCAAGTATTGCATTTCAGACTCTTTCATTGATTATAAGGGCTATTCCATTTCTTCTAAGAGATTCTTGCTCACAATAGTAGATATAATGGTCATCTGAGTTAAATTTTCCCATTCCCATCCATTTTAGTTCACTGATTCCTAAAATGTTGATGTTCACTCTTGCCATCTCCTGTCTGACCATTTCCAATTTACCTTGATTCATGAAGCTAACATTCCAGTTTTCTATGCAGTATTGTTCTTTAGAGGATCATACTTTACTTTCACCACCAGACACATCAACAACTGAACGTCATTTCTGCTTTCATTCAGCGTCTTCATTCTTTCTGGAGCTATTTCTCCACCCTTCCTCACTAGCATATTGGACACCTACCAACCTGGGGGGCTCATCCTTCAGTGTCATATCTTTTTGCCTTTACATACTGTTCATGGGCAAGAATATTCACGGATGTCCAAAGCAAGAATACCATCATTTTTCAAATGAAATTAGACCAGGGACTGCACATATTGATTTTGGACAAAAATCACACAGAGCCTCAGTTCTTTATGTGTGAGCTCCAGCACAGGTGGACTTCCACACTGATGAGTAATGGCCAGGACTTTTTGGTTGAGTGACATATATGGTTGAGGGGGCAGCTGAACAGTTCATGGAGAGAAGAATGTCTGACCACAAGGAGAGGTGCAAGGTGTAGGTGGCTTCTGGAGACATTGCTACTATTCTTGGAATGGTGGTCAAGTTGATATTTGTGGTGAAACAAGTTAAACCATATGGATATGACAAATCAAATAAAAATCATAAATTTTAAATAAAGATATATAAAACAATTTGTGAAAAGCTTTATAATTTACTGCTCTACATAATGTGATCTTACTTCAAGGAAAGACTTGTATCCAGCTCTTGGGAATGTGGCCATTAAGGGTCTTCAGCTCTCAGGACCTTTAGAAATTGCTTCAGTTGCAGAAAGCTGCCCTAAGGTCACAATCCTTCTCAGAGAAGCTCACAACCAATGAGTAATCAGTATGGGAGGATAAGGGCCTGACCATCTCCATTCAATTTGGTACAACTCTGAATGGCCTCGCTACCTACACAATTCCCTGAAGGAATGGCCAAGGCTATTATTGGGTCTGCATTACTTGTAACTCCTCCTTCTGCCCATTCCTGCTTCTTTCTCTTCCAATCAGCATTTGCTTCCTGGGAAACTCAACATATGCTAGGATCTAAGGAGATACAGCACTCAGGAAAGGATAATTTCCCTTAGGAGATTTTCCAATCAATACCATAATCCCTTTTAACACTACTCATGGGTAGAAATATCTCCATTTACCTTCCATTTTTGAACCACTGTCACAAGACTGAATGCTCCTTGACAAGTTGAAATTGATATCCCTGACATTTTCAGCCCTTAGGACATGTTAATCCTCTTGCAGTGATAAAGAACATATTGAATTTTGCTTTCAAGGCAATACTTCCACACACGTTTTATGTAGTGTTTTCAAGCTAAATTTCACCGTATCTTTTAACCTCCATCTCAGAGGTCAAGCTTTGAAATTATTTTATAATCCTGAATGTCCTAAATATCTTTTCCTGAAATACACTCTAATCATTCCAAAACTTTCATACAATATACTGCTCAAAAAAGAAATTCATTTATCTCTGTAAGGTACGAATATCATATAGAAGACTGGGAGTGTCACTCACTTTGTATTAATACTTTTAGTAAGGATGCTTTGAATACTATTAACTATTTTAGCAACAACATCAATGTATTTACACACTTTGTCTCCTGAACGTTTAAGAGTAAAGGAAAAATTAATAAATGAGCATGCATTAAAATTTAAAACACCTAGTTGTCAAAAGACTCTATTAAGAAAATGAAAAAGCAAATAATAGAATGGGGCAAAGCATACACTATATACCTACACCAACAACCCAAGAGATGACTCTACATATGGACATCACAAGATATCAATACTGAAATCAGATTCATTATGTTCTTTGCAACTGAAGGTGGAGAAACATTTACACTCAGCAAACACAAGACCTGGAGCTGACCATGGGTTAGATCATGAGTTTTGTTTTGCAAAATTAAGACTTAAATTGGAGAAAGTAGGGAAAACGACTAGGCCACTCAGGTATAGTTCAATTCAGTTCAGTCACTAAGTTGTATCTGACTCTTTGCGACCCCATGAATTGCAGCACGCCAGGCCTCCCTGTCCATCACCATCTCCCGGAGTTCACTCAGACTCACATCCATCGAGTCCATGATGCCATCCAGCCATCTCATCCTCGGTCATCCCCTTCTTCTCTTGCCCCCAATTCCTCCCAGCATCAGAGTCTTTTCCAATGAGTCAACTCTTCACAGGAGGTGGCCAAAGTACTGGAGCTTCAGCTTTAGCATTATTCCTTCCAAAGAAATCCCAGGGCTGATCTCCTTCAGAATGGACTGGTTGGATCTCCTTGCAGTCCAAGGGACTCTCAAGAGTCTTCTCCAACACCACAGTTCAAAAGCATCAATTCTTCAGCACTCAGTCTTCTTCACAGTCCAACTCTCACATCCATACATGACCACAGGAAAAACCATAGCCTTGACTAGACGGACCTTAGTCGGCAAAGTAATGTCTCTGCTTTTGAATATACTATCTAGGTTGGTCATCACTTTTCTTCCAAGGAGTAAGCGTCTTTTAATTTCATGGCTGCAATCACCATCTGCAGTGATTTTGGAGCCCCCCAAAATAGAGTCTGACACTGTTTCTACTGTTTCCCATCTATTTCCCATGAAGTGTTGGGACTGGATGCCATGATCTTCATTTTCTGAATGTTGAGCTTTAAGCCAACTTTTTCACTCTCCTCTTTCACTTTCATCAACAGGCTTTTTACCTCCTCTTCACTTTCTGCCATAAGCGTGGTGTCATCTGCATATCTGAGGTGATTGATATTTCTCCCGGCAATCTTGATTTCAGCTTGTGCTTCTTCCAGTCCAGCGTTTCTCATGATGTATGCTGCATATAAGTTAAATAAGCAGGGTGACAGTATACAGCCTTGACATTCTCTTTTCCCTATTTGGAACCACTCTGTTGTTCCATGTCCGTTTCTAACTGTTGCTTCCTGACCTGCATACAGATTTCTTAAGAGGCAGGTTAAGTGGTCTGGTATTCCCACCTCTTTCAGAATTTTCCACTGTTTATTGTGATCCACACAGTCAAAGGCTTTGGCATAGTTAATAAAGCAGAAATAGATGTTTTTCTGCTCAGGTACAACTTAAATTAAATCCCTTATGGCTTTACAGTGGGGGTTGATGAATATTTCACGATGGTGTGATCACTCATCTAGAGCCAGACATCTTGGAATGTGAAGTCAAGTGGGCCTTAGAAAGCATCACTATGAACAAAGCTAGTGGAGGTGATGGAATTCCAGTTGAGCTATTTCAAATCCTGAAAGATGATGCCGTGAAAGTGCTGCACTCAATATGCCAGAAACTTTGGAAAACTCAGCAGTGGCCACAGGACTGGAAAAATGTCAGTTTTCTTTCCAATCCCAAAGAAAGGCAATGCCAAAGAATTGTCAATTGCACTCGTCTCACATGCTAGTAAAGTAATGCTCAAAATTCTCCAAGCCAGGCTTCAGCAATACATGAACCGTGAACTTCCAGATGTTCAAGCTGGTTTTAGAAAAGGCAGAAGACCCAGAGATCAAATTGGCAACTCTGCTGGATCATGGAAAAAGCAAGAAAGTTCCAGAAAAACGTCTATTTCTGCTTTATTGACTATGACAAAGCCTTTGGCTGTGTGGATCACAATAAACTGGAAAATTCTGAAAGGGATGGGAATACCAGACCACCTGACCTGCCTCTTGGAAACCTATATGCAGGTCAGGAAGCAACAGTTAGAACTGGACATGGAGCACCAGAGTGGTTCCAAATAGGAAAAGGAGTACATCAAGGCTGTATATTGTCACCCTGCTTATTTAACTTATATGCAGCATACATCATGAGAAACGCTGGGCTGGAAGAAGCACAAGCTGGAATCAAGATTGCCGGGAGAAATATCAATAACTTCAGATATGAAGATGACACCACCCTTACGGCAGTAGGAGAAGAGGAACTAAAAAACCTCTTGATGAAAGTGAAAGAGGAGGGTGAAAAAGTTGGCTTAAAGCTCAACATTCAGAAAACGAAGATCATGGCATCTGGTCCTATCACTTCATAGGAAATAGATGGGGAAACAGGGGGAAACAGGGGGGAACAGTGGAAACAGTGTCAGACTTTATTTTTGGGTGCTCCAAAATCACTACAGATGGTGATTGCAGCTATAAGATTAGCAGACACTTACTCCTTGGAAGGAAAGTCATGACCAACCTAGATAGCATATTGAAAAGCAGAGACATTACTTTGCCAACTAAGGTCTGTCTAGTCAAGGCTATGCTTTTTACAGTAGTCATGTATGGAAGTGAAATTTGGACTGTGAAGAAACCTGAGCACTGAAGAATTGATGCTTTTGAACTGTGGTGTTGGAGAAGACTCTTGAGAGCCCCTTCGACTGCAAGGAGATCCAACCAGTCCATTCTAAAGAAGATCAGTCCTGGGTGTTCTTTGGAAGTACTGATACTAAAACTGAAACTCCAGTACTTTGACCACCTCATGTGAATAGTTGACTCATTGGAAAAGACTCTGATGCTGGGAGGGATTGGAGGCAGGAGGAGAAGGGGACAACAGAGGATGAGATGGCTGGATGGCATCACTTACTCGATGAACGTGAGTTTGAGTGAACTCCAAAAGTTGGTGATGAAGAGGGAGGCCCTGTGTGCTGCAATTCATGGAGTTACAAAGAGTTGGACACGACTGAGCGACTGAACTGAACTCTATTGAACTGATGAATATTTCAAGGGGTTAGATCTGGTACAAAGAGTGCCTAAAGAACTATGGATAAGGGTTCATACAGGAAGCAGTGACCAAAACCTTCTCCAAGAAAAAAAAATGCAGGAAGGTAAAGTGGTTATCTGAGGAAGTTTTACAAAGAGATAAGGAAAGAAGAGAAGTGAAAGGCAAAGGAGAAAGGGAAAGCTATACCCAAATAATGCAGAGTTCCAAAGAATAGCCAGGAGAGATAAGAAGGCCTTCTTAGATGAACAATGCAAAGAAATAGAGGAAACGAAGATAATGGGAAACACTAAAGATTTCTTCAAGAAAACTGGAGATATTAAGAGAACATTTCATGCAAAGATAGGTACAATAAAGGACAGAAACAGTAATGTCCTAACAGAAGCCAAACAGAACAGGAGGAGAAGGAGGCGACAGGGGATGAGATGGTTGGATGGCATCACCGACTCAATGGACTTGAGTTTGAGCAATCTCTGGGAGTTGGTGGTGGACACGGAAACCTGGGGTGCTGCAGTCCATGGAGTCACAAAGAGTCAGACACGACTGAGTGACTGAACTGAACTGAACAAAAGCTGAAGAGATTAAGAAGATGTGGCAAGTATACACAGAAGAACTATACAAAAAAGATCTTAATGACTGGGCTATGCATGATGGTGTAGTCACTCACCTAGAGCTGCACATCCTGGAATGTGAAGTCAAGTGGGCTTTAGGAAGCATAACAACAAACAAAGCTAGTGGAGGTGTAGGATTCCAGCTGAATTAATTAAAACCATAAAAGATGATGCTGTTAAAGTGTTGCAATCAATATGCCAGCAAATTTAGAAAACTCAACAATGGCCACAGGAGTGGAAAATGTCAGTTTTTGTTCCCATTCCTAAGAAGGGCAATGGCAAAGAATGCCCAAACTATCATACAATTGCACTCAGTTCACATGCTAGGAAGGTCAAATTAGGCTTTGGCAGTACATGAATTAAGAACTTCTAGATGTACAAGCTGGGTTTCAAACAGGCAGAGCAACCAGAAATCAAATTACAACATTTATTCGATTGTGGAGAAAGCAAGGGAATTACAGAAAAACATCTACCACTGTTTCATCGACTATGTTAAAGTCTTTGAATGTGTGAATCACAACAATTTGTGGAAAATTCTTAAAGAGATGAGTGTAACAGACCACCTTACCTGTCTTCTGAGAAGCTGGTATGTGAGCAAAGAAGCAACAATTAGATCAGGATACGGAACAGCTGACTGGTTGGTTCAAAATTGGGAAAGGAGTATGACAAGGCTATATAATGTCACCCTGCATATTTAAATTATATGCATAGTATATCATGAGAAATAATGGGCTAGATAAATCACATCTGGAATCAAGATTGATGGAAGAAATATCATGAACCTCAGATATGCAGATGATCCCATTCTAATGGCAGAAAGGGAGAGGAACTAAAGTGCCTTTTGATGAGCATGAAAGAGGAGAGTGAAAAACCTGGCTTGAAACTCAAAATAAATGGGGAAATAGTGGAAGCAGTGATAGATTTTATTTTCTTGGGCTCTAAATCACTGCAGGTGGTGTCTGAAGCCATGAAATTAAAAGACACTTGCTCTTTGGAAGGAAAGCTATCACAAACCTTGACTGTACATTAAAAAATGCAGACATCATTTTGCTGACAAAGGTACATACGGTCAAAGCTACAGTTTTTCCACTAATCATGTATGGATGTGAGAGTTGGACCATAAATAAAGCTAAGCACCAAAGAATTGATGCTTTTGAACTGTGGTGTTGGAGGAGACTCTTGAGATTCCCCTGGACTGCAAGGAGATCAAACCAGTCAATCCCAGAAACCCTTCCTGTATATTCATTGGAAGGACTGATGTTATGCTGAAGCTGCAATACTTTGGCCAGCTGATGCAAAGAGCTGACTCATTCAAAAAGACCCTGACATAGGGAAAGACCAAAGGCAATAGGAGAAGGTGGCAGCAGAGAATTAGATGGTTGGGATAGCATGACCAGCTCAATGGACATGAATTTGAACAAATGCTGGGAGAAAGTGGAGGACAGAGGAGCCTGGCCCATTACAGTCCAAGGGTCATAAAGAATTGGACATGACTTAGCAACTGAACAACAACAGCCTATACATATCATATATATATATATATATATATATATATGCCTTATGTAAATTTTATGTATAGCTCATATGGCTTTTGGTACAATCATTTGGGAAAGTTGAACATGTAAGTTTGGCCTTGGAATACGAAATGAAGCAGGACAAAGGCTAAAAGAGTTTTGCCAAAAGAATGCATTGGTCACAGCAAACACCCTCTTCCAACAACACAAGAGATGACTCTGCACATGGACCTCACCAGATAGTCAATACCAAAATCAGAATGATTCTTTGCAGCCAAAGGTGGAGATGCTCTAGACAGTAGGCAAAATCAAGACTGGGAGCTGACTGTGTCTCAGACGATGAACTCCTTATTGCAAAATTCAGACAAGTTGAAGAAAGTAGGGAAAACCACTAGACCATTTAGTTCAGTTCAGTCTCTCAGGCGTGTCCGATTCTTTGCAACCCATGGATTACAGCGTGCCAAGCTTCCCTGTCCATCACCAACTCCCAGAGCTTGCTCAAATTCATGTCCATCGAGTCGATGATGCCATCCAACCCTCTTATCCTCTTTCGTCCCTTCCTCCTGCCTTCAATCTTTCCCACCATCAGGGTCTTTTCCAATGAGTCAGCTCTTTGCATCAGGTATACAAAGTATTGGAGTTTCAGCTTCAGCTTCAGTCCTTCCAATGAATATTCAGGACTGATTTCCATTAAGATTGACTGGTTTGATCTCTGTGCAGTCCAAGGAGATCTAGTCAAAGCTATGACATCTGATCTGTGAAGACCATTCATGTATGACCTAAATCAAATCCCTTACAATTATACAGCGGATGTGACAAATCGATTCAACGGATTATATGACAGAGCGAGTGCCTGAAGGACTATGGATGGAGGTTTGTAACATTGTACAAAATCTGGTGAGCAAAGCCATCCTCAAGGGGGGAAAAATGCATAAAGACAAGATGGTTGTAAGGCCTCCTCTGAGGAGGCCTTACAAATAGCTGAGAAAAGACGAGAACTGAAAGGAAAAGGAGAAAAGGAAAGATATACCCATCTGACTGCAGAGTTCCAAAGAATAGCAAGGAGAGATAAGAAAGACTTCCTAAGTGATCAATGCAAAGAAATAGAGGAAAACAGTAGAGTGGAAAAGACTAGAGATCTCTTCAAGAAAATTAGAAATACAAAGGGAAGACTTCATGCAAAGATGGACACAATTAAGGAAAGAAGTGGTATGAACCTAACAGAAGCCAAAGAGATTGAGAAGAGGTGGCAAGAATTCATAGAAGAGCTGTACAAAAGAGATGTTGATGACCCAGATAACCACAATGGTGTGATCACTCACTTACAGCCAGTCATCCTGGAGTGTGAAGTCAGGTGGGTCTCAGGAAGAAGCGTCTCTACAAACAAAGCTAGGCGAGGTGATGGAATTCCAGTTGAGCTATTTCAAATCCTAAAAGATGATGCTGTTAAATGTTATATTCAATAGGCCAGCAAATTTGGAAAACTCCACAGTTTCCACGGGACTGGAAAAAGTCAGATTTCATTCCAATCCCAAAGAAAGACAATGCCAAAGAAAGACAAACTACTGCACAATTGCATTCTCTCACACACTAGCAGTCATGTCCAACTCTTTGTGACCCCTAGAATTCTCCAGGCCAGAATACTGGAGTGAGTTGCCTTTCCCTTTTCCAGGGGATCTTCCCAACAAGAATCGAACCCAGGTCTCCTGCATTGAACTCTGATTCTTTACCAGCTGAGCCACAAGGGAAGCTAATGCAGGAGAACTGGTTTCGATTCCTGGGTTAGGAAGATCCCCTGGAAAAAGGGAAAGGCTATCCATTCCAGTATTCTGGCCTAGAGAGTTCCATGAACTGTATAGTCCATGGTGTCGGAAGAGTCTGACTCAACTGAGCAACTTTCACATCACATTACATCACAACACATGACATGCTAGCAAAGTAATGCTCAAAATCCTCCAAGTGAGGCTTCAACAGTAAATGAACTGAGAACTTCCAGATGTCCAAGATGGATTTAGAAAAGGCAGAGGAACCAGAGATCAAATCGCCAACATCTGTTGGATCATAGGAAAAAAAAAAAAAAAAAGAAGAGAAATTCTGGGGAAAACAAAAACAAAAACAAAAACACCTATTTCTTCTTCATTGCTACTGCTGCTGCTAAGTCACTTCAGTCATGTCCGACTCTGTGCGACCCCAGAGACAGCAGCCCACCAGGCTCCCCCATCCCTGGGATTCTCCAGGCAAGAATATTGGAGTGGGTTTCCATTTCCTTCTCCAATGCAGGAAAGTGAAAAGTGAAAGTGAAGTCACTCAGTCATGTCCGACTCTTAGCGACCCCATGGACTGCAGCCCACCAGGCTACTTCATCCATGGGATTTTCCAGGCAAGAGCACTGGAGTGGGGCACCATCACCTTCTCCTCTTCTACTATGCTAAAACCATTGTGTGGATCACAAAAAAAAAAGTGGAAAATTCTTCAAGAGATGAGAATACCAGACCACCTTACCTGCCTCCTTAGAAATCTGTATGCAGGTCAAGAAGCCACAGTTAGAACCAGACATGGAACAATGGACTTGTTCCAAATTGGGAAAGGAATACATCGGGGCTGTATATCGCCACCCTGCTTACTTATATGAGAAGTGCTGGGCTGGATGAAGCACAAACTGGAATCAAGATTGCCATATAATTATCTATAACCTCAGATATGTAGATGACACTGCCCTCATGGGAGAAAGCAAACAGAAACTGAAGAGCTTCTTGATGAAAGTGAAAAAATATAGTGAAAAAAATGGCTTAAAATTCAACTTTCAAAAAAACTAAGATCATGGCATCTGACCCCATCATTTCATGGTAAATAGATGGAGAAACAATGCAAACAGTGATAGACTGTTTTTCTGGGCTCCAAAATTACGGCAGATGTTGACTGCAGCCATTATATTAAAAGACTCTTGCTCCTTGGGAGAAAAGTTATGAGAAACCTAGACATCATATTAAAAAGGAGAGACATTACTTTTCCAACAAAGGTCCATCTAGTCAAAGCTGTCGTTTTTCCAGTAGTCATGTATGATTGAGAGATGTGGGCCATAAAGAAGGCTGAGTGCCAAAGAATTGATGCTTTTGAACTTTGGTTTTTGGAGAAAACTCTTGAGAGTCCCTTGGGCTGCAAGGAGATCAAACCAGTCAATCCTAAAGGAAATCAGTCCTGAATATTCATTGGAAGGACCGATGCTAAAGCTGAAGCTCCAGTACTTTGGCCAACTGGTGTGGTGACTCATTGGGAAAGACCCTGATGCTGGGAAAGATTGAAGGCAGGATGAGAAGTGGGCAAGAGTGGATGAGATTATTGGATGGCATCATTGACTCAATGGACATGAGTTTGGGCAGGCTTTTGGGAGTTGGTGATGGATAGGGAAGCCTGGCATGCTATAGTCCATGAGGTCACAAAAAGTTGGACATCACTAAAAGGTGAATTGAACTGATTATCTTACTACACTGCAAGACATATAGTCAACACAAATGCAAATATGTATTCATCAGAAGACACATAGAAGTATACATGTAAAAGAGCCATTCATAATAGCCAAAATATGAAAACCATATGCCCATTGTAGTGGAATAGATAAAGAAATTGCATAATCATACTATGAAATACAACACAACAATGAAAATAAATAAACAAATGTTACATAGGACAGAATAGATAAATCTGTAAAGCATAAGATTAAATGAGAGAAGCCATATTTTTAAAGTACATAATGTGTAATTCCATTTATATAAAATTCAAAAATAGGCAAAAGTTATTTATGGTGTTGGAAGTCAGGGTTATTGATATTTCTGAGGTTATTGATATTTCTCCCAGCAATTTTGATTCCAGCTTGTGCTTCTTCCAGCCCAGCGTTTCTCATGATGTAATCTGCATATAAGTTAAATAAGCAGGGTGACAATATATAGCCTTGATGTACCCCTTTTCCTATTTGGAACAACCAGTCTGTTGCTCCATGTCCAGTTCTAACTGTTGCTTCCTGACCTGCATATAGGTTTCTCTTGATGAAAGTGAAAGTGGAGAGTGAAAAAGTTGGCTTAAAGCTCGACATTTAAAAAACGAAGATCATGGCATCTGGTCCCATCACTTCATGGGAAATAGATGGAGAAACCGTGGAAACAGTGGCAGAACATTTTTTGGGGGGCGGGGCCTCCAAAATCACTGCAGATGGTGATTGCGGCCATGAAATTAAAAGACGCTTACTCCTTGAAAGAAAAATTATGACCAACCTAGACAGCGTATTCAAAAGCAGAGACATTACTTTGCCGACTAAGGTCCGTCTAGTTAAGGCTATGGTTTTTCCAGTGGTCATGTATGAATGTGAGAGTTGGACTGTGAAGAAAGCTGAGCACCGAAGCATTGATGCTTTTGAACTGTGGTGTTGGAGAAGACACTTGAAAGTCCCTTGGACTGCATGGAGATCCAACCAATCCATTCTGAAGGAGATCAACCCTGGGATTTCTTTGGAAGGAATGATGCTAAAGCTGAAGCTCCAGTACTTTTGCCACCTGATGCGAAGAGTTGACCCATTGGAAAAGACTCTGATGCTGGGAGGGATTGGGGGCAGGTGGAGAAGGGAACAACCGAGGATGAGATGGTTTGATGACATCACTGACTTGATGGGCGTGAGTCTGGGTGAACTCTGGGAGTTGGTGATGGACAGGGAGGCCTGGCGTGCTGCGATTCATGGGGTTGCAAACAGTTGGACACGACTGAGTAACTGAACTGAACTGAAGTCAGGGTGCCTCTCAGGAGGAGGTAGTTATTAGATGGAAGTACAAGAGGAATTTCTACAATATTAATAATATTCCTTTTCTTGATCTGTATGCTGGTTACACATTTGTGCTCTCTTTGTGAAAATTCAGTGGGCTGTATTTGCTATTATTATTAGTTGCACGCTCTTCAGTAATATTTCAATAGAAAGCATTCAAGGTGAACTCATGATATAAATAACTGATATTTTGTTGCAATGAATGTGGGTTCATTTTAGAAAGCAATTGCTATTTCATAGCTATGGCTGCAGCAGATTGTTCCTCATCTGTGTTTCTTTCACAGTAATAGTTTATTTCATCAACATTAGGTACTACGGCAGAGAAGGAAATGGCAACCCACTCCAGTATTCTTGTGATACTCCCGTGGAAAGAGGAATCTGGGGGGCTACAGTCCATGAGCCATGAAGAGTTGGACACGACTGAAGTGACTGAGCATGCATGCATGCATAGGTATTATGGCAACAAGAGTAAAGCAAATAGACGACCACTAGTAGTAAAGAAATTCTCATATACTTACCTATGCAGCTACCATTCCTGGTGTTCTTTCTTCCCTTGTATAGATTCAGATAACCCTCTGGTGTCATTTTCCTTCTCATTTAAAGACTTCACCATTTCTCTTACTGGTAGCTCAGATGGTCAAGTGTCTGCCTGCAATGCAGGAGACCTGCAATGCAGGTTCAATCCCTGGGTTGGGAAGATCCCCTGGAGGAGAAAATGGCAACCCACTCCCGTATTCTTGCCAGGAAAATTCCATAGATGGAGAAGCCTGATAGGCTACAGTCCATGGGATCGCAAAGAGTTGGACACAACTGAGTGACTTTACTTTGTATTTTGTACTTTATACCTTTTCTTTTAGTCCTGAATCTGTTGTGTTGATTTGTTTCATCTCTTATGTATCTGATAGAGTCTATTTTTAACCTTAATTTTTGTACATAATCTATTTTCTTTTCCACAGTGTTTACCACAAATTTCTGAATAAAACAGAAACTAAGTGTTGACAATAAAAAAGACTGGGCAATATTTTTAATGCCTTCTAAAATTTTTATATTTTTTATTTTATTTGGAGGATAACTGCTTTACAATCGTGTATTAGTTTCTGCTCTACAGCAATGTGAATCAGCTATAAATATACATATATCCTCTCCCTCTTGAGCCTCCTTTCTACCCCCTATCCCACCCCTCTAGGTCATAAGAGAGGCTTATGCAATGAGTGACCTGGTATTTCCCAGATTTTCACACTTGCCTACTGACTAGAAAGTAATTATACAACACACTTATAACTCAGGAAGATGTGGTGGCCATGCATCTAGACTGAGGTCTAACTCATCTCAACCCTCAGCTCCTAGATTATAGGAACAACACATATGCATCTCCAAGAAACTAAGATAGCTTCCTTTAAGATTCCATCAAGCTGGACACCCTAAGCTATGGGCAGGAATGACTCAAAATTATTTCAGGCAGAAATAAAGTATAATGATATCGTCATTAAAGATAATGAAGTAAATGCTGGGATCTGTCTGTAGACTAAGAAAAAGTATGGTCATCTAGGAGATTTGCATCTAGCACTTCATGTCCAAAATGCTAATGAACACCAGCAGAAGTTATCACTCAGATAAATAAGAAAATTATGTGGTGTAAGATTCACAAGATATTTTTATATAAATGAAATCCAGTTAAAATCAACAGCAGTGACAGTCTTCACAGAAAAAGAAAAGGAGTAATGCAAAATAGGCCTGAGAGATGTCTTTCATCTGATTATAGTGAAAGGAATGTGTCATTTTCTAACCAAGAATAAACCCTCTGTCTTCTGGATTTCATTCCATCCATCTATATTTTCTCTCTAGTCCAGATTTTTCCTTTTAACAGCTTTGAGATATAACTCCCATACTTCTAAAATCATACATTTAAAGTATACAGTTAAATGTTATTAGTATATTCATAAAGTTGTACAAATATCAGCACAGTCTAATTTTAGAACACTTCATTACTCCAAAAAAGAAACCCCATATCCATTGGTAATCACTCCCCAAACTCTTCCCAAGCCTCTGGCAACACAACTAATCAACTTTCTTTCTTTATTGATTTGCCTATCCTGAGCATTCATATAAATGGACTCATACAATATGCGGTGTTTGTTACTGGCTTCCTTCCTTTAACATAATGTTTTCAAGATTCATCCATGTTGTATATATGGGACACATATATTTCACTCTTTGCTGATGCATGTTGTTGCCTACCTAATGATATTACATCTAAGACATATACATACATAAAATATGTGATGATGCATATATGGCACATATAATGGTGAAATTATATATATATATAATCACATGTATATATGACAATATATGTATATGTATATCAATATACATATAATGCAGATATAGACATACATTACATATCTCACACCTAGCTGGTAGAATGTATTCTGCATGTACATATGTGAATACAGTTGAGCCTTGAAAAACTTGGGGGTCAGAGGCATGACCCTTCCATGCAGTCAAAAATCCGTGTATGACTTTAAAGTCAACCCTCCATAGTCATGGTTCTGCATGCACGAATTCAACCAGCTGCAGATCATGTAGTATCAGAATATCTATTTAGTGGGGAAAAAAATTGAGTGTAAGTGAACCTATACAGCTCAAACCCATGTTGTTCAAGGATCAACTATACAGATATTTACCCTGCCAA
This sequence comes from Ovis aries, assembly GCF_016772045.2. Classification (NCBI taxonomy): domain Eukaryota; kingdom Metazoa; phylum Chordata; class Mammalia; order Artiodactyla; family Bovidae; genus Ovis; species Ovis aries. The sequence continues at coordinate 48,591,871 of NC_056066.1, read as the reverse complement.
ACCATATTCTGATATGATGACAGGCTGGGTACACATATTTGCCTCTCATCACTCCCAAATCTCCAGGGAAATAGCAATGTAGACCTGTAATGTAAAACAAATCTAAAACAATAAGAAGAAATGGAGATGAGTGTGTGAAGCAGTCATTGAAAGATAGGTTTCAACAAATTTCTGGATGGATCACAGTTAAAAACAAGTTAAGAAAAATTAGAATAGGAGAAACTTAACCAAAGAAAGAAAAAACATACAAACTGAAAATTACATAACATTGTTAAAAGAAGATGCAAATAAATGTAAAGGTATCTTGTGTACATGAATTGGAAGGCGTAATATTGTTAATGTGTCAATACCATTCAAAGTGAACTACAGATGTAATACAATTCCTACCAAAATCCCAATTGCATTTTTGCAGAAACAGAATATTCACACCAAAATACATATGCAATCTCAAAAAACACTAAATAGCCAAAATAATGTTCAAAAGAGAAACAAAGTAGAGGGCTCACATTTCCTGATTTCAAAAATGGTTAAGAAGCAACAGTAAGCAAAACAGTGTGATACTGTCCCAAAGACACATGTAAACATAGAATACAATAGAAAGTCCAGAAATAAACCCCCATATATATGTCAAATGATTTTTGACAAGGGTTCTAAGATTATTCAATGGAGAAAGAACAGTCTCCTCAAATATTATGTTAGAAAAACTGGGCATACACATGTAAAAGAATAAAGTTGGACATTTTCTATATACCATAAACAAAAGTAGCTCAAATTTCATTAAGAACCTAAATGTAAAGCTGAAAACTATCAACATCTTAGAAGAAAACCCAGGCTAAATACTACATGACATTAGACTTGGCAATGGTTTCTTGGATATGGTACCAAAAGTACAGGCAATAAAAGTAATAAGAGATTACATCAAAATTTAAAACTTCTGTGCATCAAATGGCACAATCAGCAGAATGAGAAGGCAACCTAAAGAAGTAATATACAGAATATATAAAAAGCTCTACAACCGAACAACAAAAAATAAAATAACTATTAAAAGTGGGCAAAGGTCTTGAATGGACATTTCTTGAAAGAAGATATGCAAATGGCTAACAAATATATGAAAAGATGCTCAACGTCACTAATAATCAGTGAAATGCAAATCAAAACCACAATGAGGTATCACTTCACACTCTTTGGGGTAAGAGAGAAGAAAGAAACAGAGGGAAAGTATGTGTGTGTCTGAGAGAGAGAGAGAAAAAGAGAAGGAAGGAAGGGAAGAAGAAAGTGGAGGAAAAGTGAATAGGAGAGGAAGGGAAGAGGAAAAGAATTGACAAAGATGGGGAAAAATTTGAAACTGTGTGTGCTGTTGGTAGGAATGTAAAATGGTACAACAGCTATAGCAAAGACTATGGCAGTTCTTCAAAAAGCTAAAAATGGAGTAAACATATGATTCAGCAATTTCACCACTGGTTATATATTCAAAAGGATTAAAAGCAAGGTCTCAAAGAGATATTTGCCCACCCATACATGTAGCAGCATTATTCACAACAGCCAAAAGAGGGAAGAAACTCATCAACATCAACAGATTAATAACATATAAATTGTGGTATACACATACAATGAAATATTATTCAAGCTTTCAAAATAAGGGAGTATTAACACATGCTACAATAGGAATAAACCTTGAGGACACTATGCTAAGTGTAATAAATCAGTGCAGAAAGAGAAATACTGTATGATTCCACATAAACGAGGTAACAAGTAATCAAATAGAAAAGGAAAGTAAAATGGAGGTTTTCAGGGATCTGGGGGGAGGGAAATGAGGAGCTGTTTAACAAGTATGGAGCTTTAGTTTTGCAAGATGAAAATGTTCTGAAAATTGGTTATACAAGAAAGTGAATGCACTTGACACTACTGAGTTGTGTATTTTTAAATGGTTAACATAATAAATATTATAGCATACTTATTTTATCATAATTTTTTAAAAATTAAGATGGGAACAAGTGGTACAAAACAGGCTATGAAAGGTCTGCATGGAAGTGGAAGACAGTCTGTCAAGGATCCCTTGACAGGGAAATTCCAAATGTGGAATTAGTACCTGGATCAAAATGTAGACAGAAAACAAGGGAATTAACATGATTACCATAATTCTGTACGCATAAATCTGCACATATGGTCATCCTATCACAGGTAGAAAACTCAAATAAAGAGAAAGGGATTTCTGTAGAAATTGAATAGATCTCTTGGGGGAGAACTTGGGTTTCTGTTGTGGATATTGTTGCCCAAGAGAAAATATTTCCCATGCACACTTCTTCTGGAATTTTGATTGTTAGCAGCTTGAGAGCTGCCTGCCCCCTCACACCAAGACAGAACTACACAGTTAACATAACCTCCAGATGTAGATTCTATTCAGTCTCACCACTCAAGAAAGAGGTATACAGAGGAAATTTACATGGAAGTCTAGAATCATAAACCCAGACTTCCACTTTTCAAAGTCAAAACCAACTTCACAAATAACAAAGACCCAGATGAAACAAAAAAATACAACCCTAGTAGATCAAGTGTTGCTATAAGAACAAAGGAGAATTCATCAACAACACTTGAATTGACACTAATAGACTGATAGTTCTGCCATAAGATAAGAACAAATGCTATGAAGAAGAAATAGGGAACAAGGAAAAATTATTAGCAATAAAATTGTGACTACAGAAACAAGTGTTTATAGATTTTCCTATTAATGGTAGTTTTGGTGATATAGAATTCTATTATTTTTCTGTTGACCAATCATGATACAATGGTGTTAAGTGAGTAATAATTACATAATCACAATAGTAAAAGATGTTTATCAGTTTTCACAATTAGTAGCCAGACAAAATATAGAAGATAATTACAATTGCAAGCCATAATGGTAACATGATTAACCTAACAATATAAAATAATTACATACAATTTGGGTGGTCAAGTAGAGTGATGTGGTAAGTGAAAGCACATTCACACACGTTTTCATCCACCCAGTCAGTCCATATCTTCTGGTTGGTGCATTTAATCCATTTATATTTAAGGTAATTAATTATCTATATGTATGATTCTATTGGGCTTCCCTGGTGGCTCAGAGGTTAAAGTGTCTGCCTGGAATGCGGGAGACCAAGGTTCTATCCCTACATACGGAAGATCCCCTGGAGAAGGAAAATGGCAACCCACTCCAGTACTCTTGCCTGGAGAATCCCATGGAGGGAGGAGCGTGGTAGGCTACAGTCCATGGGGCCTCAAAGAGTCAAACACGACTGAATGACTTCACTTTTCATGATCCTATTACCATTTTCTTAATTGTTTTGGCTTTATTTTCTGTAGGTTGTTTCCTTCTCTTGTGTTTCCTGCCTAGAGAATTTTAGCATTTATTGTAAAGCTGGTTTGGTGGTGCTGAATTCTCTTAGCTTTTGCTTGTCTGGAAAACTTTTGGTTTCTCCATCAAATGTGAGTGAGCTTCTTGCTGGGCAGAGTATTTTGGGTTGTAGGTTTTCCCCTTTCATCGCTTGAAATATATTGTGCCATTCTCTCCTGGTTTTTATAGTTTCTGTTGAAAAGTCAGCTGATAACCTAATGGGAATTCCAGTGTATGTTATTTGTCATTTCTCCCTTGTTGCTTTAAATCCAGATGCATATCAGAATTATCTTGGAATTTTTTGAAAAATACAAATGCCCAGGTATGTTTCTTTTTTTTTTTCCTCCAAAGCTCCAGATATGTTTCTAATGAGAAGTCATGTTTAAAAACAACTGGATTTTTATGATCTTTTACTTTCATCTACCTTCACTTTTTCTATTTCATAGTCAGTGCTCCCATTTCATTTATGTCTTCAAATTTCTCCATCTCTTGCTTTTTTGTTTTTTTAAATGCTCTTTCTCAAGCCTTTATCAAGAGCAGTGGGTTTCCCTGGTGGCTCAGATGGTATAGAATCTGCCTGCAATGCAGGATACCAAGGTTCAATCCCTGGGTTGGGAAGATTCCCCTGGAGAAGAAAATGGCAATCCACTCCAGTATTATCTGAAGAATTCCATGGGCAGAGGAGTCTGATGGGGTTGCAAAAAGTCATGACTGAGCTACTAACACTTTCAACACTTTCACTTTATCAAGCGTAATAGAAAAGCTTTTGCATACATATATATATAAATAGTTTGTATAATATATATATTTTAGAAAGCATATGAATATTTGCTTAAATAAAATATTTATGACATTTTAATTCCACTTATTTGACTTAATATGAATAGAATGATAGATTTTCAATAAAAAAAATAGATGTGCAAAAAGCAACATAGGTTTACTGTATAAGACAGGGAACTATAGCATATATCTTGAAATAACCTATAATGGAAAATAATCTGGAAAATAATATATGTGTGTATGTATAACTGAATCAACTTGATGTAAGACTGAAACATTGTAAGTCAACTGTATTTCAATAAAATGTATATAATTTAAGAAAAAATAGAAACAACAGAAAAGTTGAAGATAAGGTTGAGAAAATGTCAAAGAATGAAGAACAAAAGTCAAAGTTATAAGTGAAAAGAAATGATATATAGAGGTTCAGCAGCAAACAAATGAGTCCCATAGAGACAAAACAAAGAAAATGAGAAGGAAATTTTCAAATTAAAAATCAGAAAATCACCTGGGTAGAAAAAAAATGAGAATAAGACATTCCAAGAAGATGCCAGAAGAATAAATAACCAAAACCTCACACAACAATGCAAGAAATGCAAAAAGGCAAGATGATTGTCTGAGGAGGCCTTAAAGATAGCTGAGGAAAAAAAAAAAAAAAAAAGAAGCAAAAGGCAAAAGAGGAAAGGAAAGATATACCCATCTGAATGCAGAATTTCAAAGAATAGAAAGGACAGATACAGCCTTTTTAAGTGAATGATGCAAAGAAATAGAGGAACAATTGAATGGGAAAGACTAGAGAGCTCTTCAAGAAAATTAGAGATATAACAAGGGAATATTTCATGTAAAGATGGGCACAATAAAAGACAGAAAATTCATGGACCTAACAGAATCAGAAGATATTAAGAAGAAGTGGCAAAAATACACAGAAAAACTATAAAAAAAAAAAAAGGTCTTAATGACCCAAATAACTATGATGATGTGATCACTCATCTAGAGCCAGACATACTAGAGTATGAAGTCAAGTGGGCCTTAGGAAGCATCACTACAAACAAAGCTAGTGGAGGTGATGGAATTCCAGCCGAGCTATTTCAAATGGTGAAAGACGATGCTGTTAAAGTGCTGAGTTCAATGTGTCAGCAAATTTGGAAAACTCAGCAGTGGCCACAGGACTGGGAAAGGTCAATTTTCATTCCAATCCCAAAAAAGGGCAATGTCAAAGAATGTTCAAACTACTGCATAATTTCACTCATTTCACATGCTAGCAAAGTAATGATCAAAATTCTTAAAGCTAGGCTTCAAATAGACATCAGCAATATGTGAACCATGAACTTCAAGATGTTCAAGCTAGATTTAGAAAAGGCAGAGGAACCAGAGATCACATTGGCAACATTCCACTGGTGCCCAGTAAAAGCAAGAGAATTCCAGAAAAACAACTATCTCCTTCATTGACTACGCTAAACCCTTTGACTGTGTGAGTCACAGCAAAATGTGGAAAATTCTTAAAGAGATGGGAATACCAGACCACCTTACCCACTTCCTGAGAAACCTGTATGTAGATCAAGAAGGAACAGTCAGAACCAGACATGGAACAATGGACTGGTTCAATATTGGGAAAGGAGTATGTCAAAGCTGTATACTGTCACCCTGTTTAATTAACTTATATGCAGAATACATCATGCAAAATGCCAGGCTGGATGAAGCACAAGCTGGAATCAAGACTGCCAAGAGAAATATCAAGAATCTTAGACATGTAGATGACACAATCCTTATGGAACAGGGTGAATAGCAACTAAAGAGCCTCTTGATAGAAGTAAAAGAGAAGAGTGAAAAAGCTGGCTTAATACTCTACATTCAAATAACTAAGGTCATGCCATCTGGTCCCATCTCTTTATGACAAACAGATAGGGAAACAATGGAAACGGTGATAGACTTCATTTCTTTGGGCTCCAAAATTACTGCAGATGGTGACTGCAGCCATGAAATTAAAAGATGCCCCTTGGGAGAAAAGCTATCAGAAACCTAGACAGCACATAAAACGCAGAAACATTACTTTGCCAAGAAAGGTCCATATAGACAAAGGTGTGGTTTTTCCAGTAGTCATGTAGAGATTTGAGTGCTGGCATATAAAAAAGGCTGAGCACCAAAAAACTGATTCTGTGAAACTGTGGTGCTGGAGAAGTCTCTTGAGAGTCCTTGGATGACAAGAAGATGGAATCAGTCAATCCTAAAGGAAATCAACTGTGAATTTCATTGGAAGGACTAATGCTGAAGCTGAAGCTCTGATAATTTGGCCATCTGATGTGAGGAGCAAACTTATTGGAAAAGACACTAATGTTGGGAAAGATTGAAGGCAGGAGGAGAAGGGGATGACAGAGGATGTTTGGTTGGATGGCATCATCAACTCATTGGACATAAGTTTGAGCAACCTCCAAGAGATGGTGATGAACAGGGAAGACTGGCATGCTGCAGTCCATGGGGTTGCAAACAGATGGACACGAATGACCGACTGAACAACAGAAACAACACCCAACAAGCCCTGACCAAGACATATGTCCAAGAAATTTCTGCATATCAATGAAAAAAAAAAAAAAAAGAAAATCCTTAAAGCATCCAGGTAGGAAAAAATACCCAAACCAGGTTAATTATATTCTTTGCAGCCAAAGATGGAGAAGCACTATACAGTCAACAAAAACAAGACCTGGAGCTGACTGTGACTCAGATCATGAACTCCTTATTACAAAATTCAGACTTAAATTGAAGAAAGCAAAGAAAACCACTAGACCATTCAGCTATGAACTAAATCAAATCTCTTACGATTATACAGTAGAAGTGACAAACTGATTCAAGGGTTTAGATATGATAGATACATTGCCTGAAGAACTGTGGCTGGAGGTTCGTAACATTGTACAGGAGCCAGTGAACAAAACCATCCCCAAGAGAAAGAAATGCAAAATGGCAAAATGGTTTTTTGAGGAAGACTTACAAATAGCTGAGCAGAGAAGAGAAGTGAAAGGCAAAAGAGAAAAGGAAAGATATACCCTTCTCAATGCAGAAGTCCAAAGAATAGCAAGGAGAGATAAGAAAGCTTTTTTAAGTGAATAATACAAAGAAATAGAGGAAAACAATTAGCATGGGAAAGACAAAAGATCACTTCAAGAAAATTGGAGATACCAAGGGAACATTTCATGCAAAGATGGGCACAATAAAGGACAGAAACGGTATGAACCTAACAGAAGTAGAAGATATTAAGAAGATGTGGCAAAAATACACAGAACTATACCAAAGAGATATTAATAACCCAGATAACCATGATGGTGTGATCATTCACCTACAGCCAGACATCGTGGAGTATGAAGTCAAGTGGGCCTTAAGAAGCATCACTATGAACAAAGCTAGTGGAGGGATGGAATTTCAGCTGAGCTATTTCAAATCATAAAAGATGATGCTGTAAATGTTATACTCAATATGCCAGAAAATTTGGAAAACTCAGCAGTGGCCACAGAACTGAAAAAGGTCAGTTTTCATTCCAATCCCAAAGAAAAGCAATGCCAAAGAAAGTTCAAACTACCACTCATTTCACATGCTAGCAAAGTAATGCTCAAAATTCTCCAAGTGAGGCTTCAAAAGCATGTGAATCAAGAACTGCCAGATGTTCAAACTGGATTTAGAAAAGGCAGAGGAACCAAAGAACAAATTGTCAACATCTGTTGGATCACATAAAAATCAATAGAATATCAGAAAAACATCTACTTCTCCTTCACTGACTACACTAAATCTTTTGATTGTGTGTATCACAACAAACTGTGAAAATTCTTAAATAGATGGGAATGCCAGACCCCCTTACCTGCTTCCTGAGAAACCTGTATGCAGGTCAAGAAACAACAGTTAGAAAGGGACATGCAAAGGAGTTCGTCAAGGCTATATATTGTCAATTGTCACCCTGCCTATTTAACTTATATATAGAGTGTCCTATGTACTTAGTCTCTCAATCATATCTGACTCTTCGTGACCCCATGGACTGTAAGGCACCAGGCTGCTCTGTCCATGGGGATTCTCCAGGCAAGAATTCTGGAGTGGGTTGTCATGGCCTCCTCCAGGGGATCTTCCCAACCCAGGGACATACCTAGGTCTCCCACATTGCAAATGAATTCTTACTGTCTGAGCCACCAGGGAAGCCCTGGGGCAGAATACATCATGTGAAATGCTGGGCTGGATGAAGCACAAGCTGGAATCAAGATTGCTGGGAGAATATCAATAACCTCAGATATGCAGATGACATCACTCTTATGGCAGAAATTGAAGAGGAACTACACAGCCTCTTGAAGAGAAAGGGTACCATGAAAAGGCTGACTTAAAACTCAACTTTCAAAAAACTAAGATCATAGCATCCAGTTCCATCACTTCATGGCAAAAAGATGGGGAAACAATGTAAACAGTGACAGACTTTATTTTCTTGGGCTACAAAATCACTACAGATGGTGACTGCAGCCATGAAATTAAAAAACTTTTGTTCCTTGGAAGAAAAGCTATGACAAACATAGACAGCATATTAAAAAGCAGAGACATTACTTTGCCAACAAAGGTCCATCTAATCAAAGCTATGGTTTTTCCAGAAGTATGTATGGATATCACAAACTTCCATCCGTAGTTCATCAGGCACTCTATCTATCAGATCTAGTCCACTAAACCTATTTCTCATTTCCAATGTAAAATCATAAGGGATTTGATTTAGGTCATACCTGAATGGTCTAGTGGCTTTCTTTACTTTACTTAATTTAAGTCTAAATTTGGCAATAAGGAGTTCATGATCTGAGCCACAGTCAACTCCCGGTCTTGTTTTTGGTGACTGTATAGAGCTTCTCCATCCTTGGCTGCAAAAAATATAATCAATCTGCTTTCGATATTGACCATTTGGTGATGTCCATGTGTAGAGTCTTCTCTTGCGTTGTTGGAAGAGAGTGTTTGCTATGACCAGTCCGTTCGCTTGGCAAAATTCTATTAGCATTTGCCCTGCTTCTTTCTGTACTCCAAGGCCAAATTTGCCTTTTATCCCAGGTGTTTCTTGACTTCCTACTTTTGCATTCCAGTCCCCTATAATGAAAAAGACATCTTTTGAGGGGTGTTAGTTTTAAAAGCTCTTTTAGATCTTCATAGAACCATTCAACTTCAGCTTCTTCAGTGCTACTGGTTGGGGTATAGGCTTGGATTACTGTGGTATTGAATGGTTTGCCTTGAAAACGAACAGAGTTATTCTGTCTTTTTTGAGATTGCATACAATTACTGCAACTATGAGGAGCTATGATGAACTATGATGAACTATGGATGGAGGTTCATGACATTGCACAGGAGACAGGGATCAAGACAATCCCCATGAAAAAGAAATGCAAAAAAAGCAAAAAGGCTGTCTGTGGAGGCTTTACAAATAGCTGTGAAAAGAAGAGAAGAGAAAAGCAAAAGAGAAAAGGAAAGATATAAGCATCTGAATGCAGAGTTCCAAAGAATAGCAAGGAGAGATAAGAAAGCCTTCCTCAGCAATCAATGCAAAGAAATAGAGGAAAACAACAGAATGGGAAAGACTAGAGATCTCTTCAAAGAAAGCAGAGATACCTAGGTAACATTTCATGCAAAGATGGGCTCAATAAAGGACAGAAATGATATGGACCTAACAGAAGCAGAAGATATTAAGAAGAGGTGGCAAGAATACACAGAAGAACTGTACAAAAAAGATCTTCATGACCCAGATAACCATGATGGTGTGATCACTCACCTAGAGCCAGACATCCTGGAATGTGAAGTCAAGTGAGCCTTAGAAAGCATCACTAGGAACAAAGCTAGTGGAGGTAATGGAATTTCAGTTGAGCTATTTCAAATCCTGAAAGATGATGCTGTGAAAGTGCTGCACTCAATATGCCAGCAAATTTGGAAAACTCAGCAGTGGCCACAGGACTGGAAAAGGTCAGTTTTCATTCCAATCCCAAAGAAAGGCAATGTCAAAAAATGCTCAAACTACCACACAATTGCACTCATCTTACACACTAGTAAAGTAATGCTCAAAATTCTCCAAGCCAGGCTTAAGCAATACGTGCACTGTGAACTTCCAGATGTTCAAGCTGGATTTAGAAAAGGCAGAGGAACCAGAGATCAAATTGCCAACATCCACTGGATCATGGAAAAAGCAAGAGGGTTCCAGAAAAACATCTATTTCTGCTTTATTGACTATGCCAAAGCCTTTGACTGGGTGGATTACAATAAACTGTGGAAAATTCTGAAAGAGATGGGAATACCAGACCACCTGATCTGCCTCTTGAGAAACCTATATGCAGGTCAGGAAGCAACAGTTAGAACTGGACATGGAACAACAGACTGGTTCCAAACAGGAAAAGGAGTACATCAAGGTTGTATATTGTTACCCTGCTTATTTACCTTATATGCAGAGTACATCATGAGAAATGCTGGACTGGAGGAAGCACAAGCTGGAATCAAGATTTCTGGGAGAAATATCAATAACCTCAGATATGCAGTTGACACCACCCTTATGGCAGAAAGTGAAGAGGAACTCAAAAGCCTCTTGATGAAAGTGAAAGAGGAGAGTGAAAAAGTTGGCTTAAAGCTCAACATTCAGAAAACAAAGATCATTACATCTGGCCCCATCACTTCATGGCAAATAGATGGGGAAACAGTGGAAACAGTGTCAGACTTTATTTTTGGGGCTCCAAAATCACTGCAGATGGTTACTGCAGCCATGAAATTAAAAGACGCTTACTCCTTGGCAGGAAAGTTATGACCAACCTAGATAGCATATTGAAAAGCAGAGACATTACTTTGCCGACAAAGGTCGGTCTAGTCAAGGCTATGGATTTTCCAGTGGTCATGCACGGATGTGAGAGTTGGACTGTGAAGACAGCTGAGCACCGAAGCATTGATGCTTTTGAACTGTGGTTTTGGAGAAGACTCTTGAGAGTCCTTTGGTCTGCAAGAAGATCCAACCAGTCTATTCTAAAGGAGATCAGTCCTGGGTGTTCATTGGAAGGACTGATGGTAAAGCTGAAGCTCCAATACTTTGGCCACCTCATGCGAAGAGTTGACTCTTTGGAAAAGACTCTGATGCTGGGAGGGATTGGGGGCAGGAGGAGAAGGGGACGACAGAGGATGAGATGGCTAGATGGTATCACCGACTTGATGGACATGAGTTTGAGTGAACTCCTAGAGTTGGTGATGGACAGGGAGGCCTGGCATGCTGTGATTCATGGGGTCGCAAAGAGTTGGACACGACTGAGTGACTGAACTGATCTGAACTGATATATTGATGTGAAAATTGGACCATAAAAAAAGCTGAGTGCCGAAGAATTGATGCTTTTGAATTGTGCTGTTGAAGAATAGTCTTGAAAGTCCCTTGAATTGCAAAGATATCAAACCAGTCAATCCTAAAGAAAATCAGTCTTGACTATTCATTGGAGGGACTGATGCTGAAGCTGAAGCTCCAATCCTTTAACCACTTAATGCAAAGAGCTGGCTCATTGGAAAGGATCCTTATGGTGGGAAAGATTGAAGACAGGAGGAGAAGGGGACAGCAGAAGATGAGATGGTTGGATGGTGTCACTGACTCAATGGACATGAGTTTGAGCAAGTTCCAGGGGATGGTGAAGGACAAGGAAGCCTGGCTAGCTGCAGTCCATGAGGTGGCAAAGAGTTGGACACAACTGAGCAACTCAACAACAATAAGGAAATAGTCTGAATCACTCACAACAGAAATAAACATCCTGAGTAATAATAAAATTTAAGGCAATGCCTTCAAGCCCTAAGTAAAAAGACTTTTGATCTCTAATTCTATAGCCCACCTTGTTCTCAATTGAGTTTGAGATAAGAACAAGGACATTTTGAACATGTAAACACTCAGGAAGCAAATGAACCTTTCTTAGGGAGTTACTTAAGGGACAGGAAAACTAGAAAGAGAGTATGTAATGCAAGAACTTGTAGGATAATACTGGAGAGAAGAAGAAAGGTAAAATAATGAAATCTCTGGGCAGGTCTAGAAAGACACTTTATAAAAGAGGGAGAGAAAGAAAAAGGCAATTTAAAAAGAGAAGGAGGAAAGAAAGACAGAAGAAAATCTAATATTCAGATATCCTGCATGTTTAATAGTTTATATTAACTTGAAATATTTTAAAGACACATTCCTCTCAAAAAATCATAAGGGAATTTACAAACTACAGGAAAAACAGAACACAATGATAAAATAATTATCACAATAAGAAAACTTTATATGGGTGATTTTAATTAACTAAAATATATTTTATCTTGGAAATGTACTCTTTAAAGTAACTCAATACATATTCTGAGATCTTAAACACAGTGGAATTGTACTTGTTCTTACACTTCAATTATCATTTGGTTATAGCAGTCTATATCCAAAAAATCCATTTACTTTGATCTTTCAGGACATTTAAAAATTTCTCTTCCAATTCTTGTGTGTTTCATTTATTGTTTCTGCTTCCTCCTGTGTCAGCTTTCTCACTCAACTATTTTTTCAGAATCCCCACCACCAGTTACCATTTTTTACTTTATCTGTCACACTTGTCTGCAAGCGAAGCTGTGAAACAGAGATTTTTCTATCTACATTGCCATCATCAATAATACAAAGATTCTATTGGTCAAAAGGAGAGGAAAAATTAATACATTTAGGCAGTGAGAATCCTACCAATCTAAGTACTACTATATACTATACACTACAAAATTAACTACAGATGTAGATGTATTGTGTTACTATATAGTTTTTGAAAATCATGCGTCAATATATAGACCTTAAGGTTCAGAATCAAATACCATTCAGTAACATGTCTCTGGTTCAGTGACTTTTGCAGACATTATCTCACATATTTATTATATTAAAATTATTCTATGAACTAGATATTATTAATATCAAGTTAAAGATTTAACATGGAGGTTTAGCATGATAAAAGAGCTTGTCTCAGGCTATAAGGCTAGGAAATAATATATTTAGGATCCCAATGCAGATCACTTGATTCTTATTCGAGGGCTATTTCCATGTTATCACCCCCTCCAGTAACCTCTCCTCTAACAGGTTAAATTGCCCTCTCAGGATCAGTCTTGCAAGTGTGATTATATACATTTATGTACAATTGCCATCTTGTCCACCTGTCTTAGATTGCTCAAGCCCATTAGTCAAAACAGAAAGTGTTTATTGATTTTACCAATATTAAAAAAAAAAAACAAGAAAGCTCATGTATGAAAATGAAGAACAATATTCAAACATAAGTAGGAATTTAAAATTATGTCCTTGCTTTTGAATTATGGTGCTAAAGAGAACGCTTGAGAATCCTTTGGACAGAAAGGAGATCAAAACAGTCAATTCTAAAGGAAATCAACCCTGAATACTCATTGGAAAGACTATGCTGAAGCTGAAGCTCCAATCCTTAGGCCATCTGATGCAAAGAGCTGACTCATTGGAAAAGACCCTGATGCTGGGAAAAATTGTAGGCAGGAGGAGAAGCGGGCAGCACAGGATGAGACGGTTGGATGGCATCACTAATACAATGTACATGTGTTTGAACAAATTCCAGGAAATGGTGAAGGACAGGGAAGCCTGGGGTGCTGTAGTCACAAAGAGTGGGATATAACTTAGTGACTGAACAACAAATGGCATGGAGAAATGCAAGAAGTGAGCACTTAATTCTTGTTGACTTAAAACATTCAGACTTTCACTTAGTATTTTTAATTCAACACATATTGCCAGTAACGTGAGTCCTTGCAAAGAAGCAGCAAGATATAAAGCAGCATGTCTCTGAAGTTTCTAGATATACACTGAATGAATAAAGATTGACTTTGTTGCTCTTTTTTTAAGAGAAGCATCCAAGGACTCAGATTTCAGGAACACAACTTTCTTTGGAGGCATTCCAATTTTTAACTCAAGAAAGAGAGTCATGAATATTTAGCCTGGTACAATTGATGGGGATTATTAATTTAAGAAGAATATTGGATACAGTAGAATCCAGTTTCAGAACAGCTGTCTGTGAGGTTTGCTCCAAGATAAATCTACATATTAACGACAAGATGATTTCAATTAAATATGGATGGCATGGCAAGATCTTAAGTGGGAAGGGGCTAATAATGGAAGATTGCTAGAGGCCTTGTCTCTTCAGAGATGTGATTTATACTGATTAATGCTAAGATCAATTGGAAAAGTGTTAAGCATTTTGAGAGAAATATCTAAGACAAAAGAAACAGAAAGATAAATCTCAAACAAACCAAAATACTGAATCAGCTGTTAAAGATACTATATGAAAAGAAATAAGGAAATATCAAGAAAAGAGAGTAAATTTTAAAATTGCATACAAGATGTTAAGCAAATGATCAAATAAATCAGTTATAAAATAAAATGTGATATCTATTGATATCTGATAAAATGTGAAGGATGAAAGACAATTTTACTTACTGATACATGCTAAAAAACAAAGAACAATTAAAATCCTTTTAAAAACTACTTTATCTTCAGCGTAATAAGAGAAATGACACCATCAGAAATGAAAACTAAAAGCAGATATCCCCCAGTCATATTTGGATTTTAAGGCAGAACATAGGTGAGGGGGAAAGAGAATCCCTCAGACACTGATCAGGAACAGGTTTCTTGCCTGGTATACCACCGTATTGAAAGGCTTGTCCCATGGTTCTTTGTTAGTAATGAAATCAAAGTCTGTGTGCTAGGTATGGGAAATGGCAGAAAATGTCTCTTGAGAGAACCAACCTGAAACCAAAGAGCAGCAGGAGAAGTGAAATTGAAGGAGAAATAGATATGCCATTTCTAGTTGTGTGTGACCTATCCTGGGAGTCTGGGGAGACTTTGGAGGCAAGGCAGAGCCAAGAAGGAGAAGAGAGACTCATTCCCAGTTTACAGACAGGAAGTGTGACTGGGTGAGCCCTGCTCAGAGCCACACAGACTCTGAGAGAGCTTTGCTCCCCAGTAAAAGGTTTTTGTTTGTTTGTTTGTTTGTTTGTTTGTTTTTAGAGATGCAGTGAAGAGATGTTCAAGAAAATAAATCCAAATAGAAATTTAAGGCTCTTCTACTTTTCTTCCCACTCTCAAAACACACTTGAAAATAGCCTCACTCTTTCAAAGAGACGTAGTAAAGAGAAGAACCAGCTATGGACTTGTGAATAGAAACTGTAAGGCAAAGAAAGGAAAGGCAAATAAGTAAAAGACAGATGACATACACATAGCCCAAGAGAAATTACTTAAGAAATCAGACAAATAAATCTCCATATTCAGGAATATTGTAAACATAATTTCAAAAATTAAGAAGGACACCAATTATACATACAGGTAGTCAAATAACAGGAGGAAGAAAGAAGAAAGCTCCCCCAAATGAAGATAAAAATTTAAAAAAAAATTAAGGGAGAAAAAAATGAATTCACCTCTCTATAATAAAACAATGAAAAAATTATTTTAATTAAACTTTGAAAATTATCCTACATGCATAAGCAAATGGAAAAATATTTATTCAAAGAAATTCTAAATACTGGTAAGAATAATCAGAATTTTTGGTACTTGTGCTATGGCCTGATATCTTCCTGCCTACCTGGAGTTTAATGTGACTCCAGCACACAGTTAGTGGCTACAGTCTCTCTCCACTAGGACCAGCCCATCAGTATTTTTCATCCCCCCCCCAATAAGTTGCAGGTGATTTCAGCCAAAGAATTAAGGGGTTGACTCCTCCCTGAGTAGAGTACTCGACACCAATCATAGGACATAGGCTCTACACCAGGCATAGCAGACTGAGAGCACTGGGGCCCTGATCACTCTCAACAAAATTTACTTATACAGTAGGGGGTCCAGATCGGGAGAAGCAAGCTGAAAAGACCAGAGGCTAACATTTCTTCCTACTCTCCCACTGATAAATCAGGAGTGTTACGCTAAACAAAGAAAGACATTGTACCCACCACTTGTCCTGGAGCAGTGACTCAAGAGATTTTCCCCAGAGAAGAAGTAGGCCATAGGAATAGAGAGGTTCTTGAAGCAGTACGGGAAAGGTCATGCCTGAGGGCACTATCAAAAACACTGGAGATAATAAATTGGGAGAAGGGTCATAGCTTCGTGAAAGCAACAAGTCAAATTGTAGGTCAGCTAGATCGCCAGAGAGAACCAAGGAAAGAGAAGTTAAGAGCCCTCCTGCAGTAAGAACAACCTCAGAAACAAGCCTAAAATCTACTCCTGAAAAGGAGTACAAAAGTAATTGAATGAGACTGTATGCAATTTATGGTCCAGGGCATTATCAAAAACAATATAACAATTTCTAAACAATTAGAGAACAAAAGCTGCCCCTTCATGGATCACTGCCTTGTCATGGTGACAACACAAGACATTTCTCCACAACACAAGAGATGACTTTACACATGGACATCACCAGATGGTCAATACTGAAATCAGGTTGATTATATTCTTTGCAGCCGAAGATGGAGAAGCTCTATACAGTGGAGGTGACAAATAGATTCAAAGGATTAAATCTGGTAAACAGAGTGCCTGAAGATCTATGGACAGAGGTTCATAATATTGTACAGGAGGCACTGACCAAAACCATCCCAAAGAAAAAGAAATGCAAGAAGACAAACTGGTTGTCTGAGGAGGCTTTAGAAATAGCTGAGGAAAGAAGAGAAGCAAAAAGCATGGGAGAAAGGGAAAGGTATACCCAAACGAATGCAGAGTTCCAGAGAATAGCAAGCTAAGACAAGAAGGCCTTCTTCAATAAACCATTCAAAGAAATAGAGGAAAATAAGATAAGGGGAAAGACTAGAGATCACTTCAAGAAAATTGGAGATATTGAACATTTCATGCAAATATGAGCACAATAAAGGATAGAAATGGTAAAGACCTAATACAAGCAGAAAAGATCAAGAAATGATGGCAAGAATACACAGAAGAACTGTACAAAAAGGATCTTAATGACCTGGATAAACATAATGGTGTCATCAGTAACCCAGAGTCAGATATTCTGGAGTGTGAAATCAGGTGGGCCCTAGAAAGCACTATGGACTTCCCGGATAGCTCATCTGGTAAAGAATCTGCCTGCAATACAGGAGACCCCAGTTCAATTCTTGGATCAGGAAGATGCCCTGGAGAAGGGACAGGTTATACACTCCAGTATTCCTGGGCTTTCCTGGTGGCTCAGACAGTAAAGAATCTGCCTGCAAAGCAGAAGACCTGGGTTGGATCCTTGGGTTGGGAGGATCCTCTGGAAGAGGGCATGGCAACCCACTCCAGTATTCTTGCCTGGAGAGCCCCCATGAACAGAGGAGCCTGGTGGGTTACAGTCCATGGTGTCCCAAAGTGTCGGACATGACAGCGACTAAGCACAGCACAGCAGAGGAAACACTGCTGCCAATAAAGCTAGAAGAGGTGACAGAATTCTGGAAGAGCTATTTAAAATCCTAAAAATTGAAGCTATTAAAGTGCTGCATTCAATTGTCAGCAAATTTGGAAAAGCCAGCAGTGGCCGCAGAACGGGAAAAGGCCATCTTCACCCCAATTCCCAAGAAGGGCAGTACTAAAGAAGTAACAGGCAAGTTTGGCTTTTGAGTACAAAATGAGGCAGAGCAAAGGCTAACAGAGTTTTGTCAAGAGAACACACTGGTCACAGCAAACATCTTCTTCCAACAACAAAAGAAACAACTCTACACATGTACATCAACAGATGGTCAATACCTTAATCAGCCTGATTATATTCTTTGCATCTGAAGATGGAGAAGCTGTGTACAATCAGCAAAAACAAGAGTAGGATCTGACTGTAATTCAGATCATGAACTCCTTACTGCAAAATTCAGACATAAATTGAGGAAAGTATGGAAAACCAACAAGCCATTCAGGTATGAACTAAGTCAAATCCCTTATGATTATACTGTGGAAGTGACAAATAGATTCAAGGGAATGGATCTGCTAGAGTGCCTGAAGAACTATTGTCAGAGTTTTGTTACATTGTACAGGAGATGGTGAACAAAACAATCCCCAAGGAAAGAAATACAAAAATGGAAAATGGTTGTCTGAGGAGACCTTACAAATGGCTGAGAAAGAAGAGGAGGGAAAGGCAAAGGAGAAAAGGAAAGATATACTCATCTGAATGAAGAGTTCCAAAAGAATGCAAGGAAAGATAAGAAAGCCTTCCTCAGTGATCAATGCAAAGAAATAGAGGAAAACAGTAGAATGGGAAAGACTAGAGATCTCTTTAAGAAAATTAGAGATACGAAGGGAATGTTTTGTGCAAAGATGGGCAAAATAAAAGACAAAAACTGTATGGACCTAACCAAAACGAAAGATGTTAAGACAGCAACTCTACTGCTGAGTATATATCTGAAGAAAATAAAAACACAAATTCAAAAAGCTAAAAAAAAAAAAAAGAAGAAGAAGAAGAAATGGTGGCAAGAAAACACAGAATAACTATACAAAAAAGATCGTAATGACCTGGATAACTACGATGGTGTGATCACTCATCTAAAGCCAGGTATCCTAGAGTGTGAAGTCAAGTGTGGGTCTTAGGAAGCATTACTACAAACAAAGCTAGTGGAGGTGATGGAATTCCAGCAGAGCTGTTTCAAATCCTAAAAGATGATGCTATTAAAACACTGCATTCAATATGTCAGCAAATTTGGAAAACCCAGCAGTGGCCACAGGACTGAAAACAGTTTTCATTCCAATCCCAAAGGGCAATGCCAAAGAATGTTCAAATTACTGCATAATTGTACTCATATCATATGCTAGCAAGATAATGCTCAAACTCCTTCAAGCTAGAATTTAACAGTATGTGAACCGAGAATTTCCAGGTGTACAAACTGGATTTATAAAAGGCAGAGGAACTAGAGATCAAGTTGACATCCTCTGGATCATAAAGCAAGGGAATTTCAGAAAAACATCCACTTCTGCTTCATTGTCTATGCTAAAGCCTTTGACTATATTGTTGCTGTTCCGTCACTCAGTGACTGAAACCCCATGGACTGCAGCACACCAGACTTTGCTGTCCTTTAGCATCTCCCAGAGCTTGTTCAAAAACTCATGTCTATTGAGTTGGTGATGCCATCCAACCATATCATCCTCTGTCATCCCCTTCTCCTCCAGCCTTCTATCTTTCAGAGCAACAGGGTCTTTCCCAATAAATATACTCTTCACATCAGGTGGCCAAAGTAGATCACAAAGAACTGTGGAAAATTCTTAAAGAGATGGAAATACCAGACCACCTTACCTGCCTCCTGAGAAACCTCTTGGAGGTCAAGAAGCAATGGATATGGAACAGTGGACTGGTTCAAAATTGGAAAAGGTGCACATCAAGGCTGTATATTGTCACTCTGTTTATTAACGTATGTGCAGAGTACATCATCCAAAATGCCAAGCTCAGGCTGGAATCAAGATTGCTGGGAAAAATATCAGTAAACTCAGATAGGCAGATGACTCTACTCTAATGGCAGAAAGCAAAAAGGAACTAAAGAGCCTCTTGATGAAGGTTACAGAGGAGAATGAAAAGGCTGGCTTAACTCACAACATTCAAAAAACTAAGATCATGGCATTCAGTCCCATCACTTAATGGCAAATCGATGAGGAAAAAATTAAAACAATGACAAACTTGATTTTCTTTGGCTCCAAAATCATTTCAGATGGAGACTATAGCCATGAAATTAAAAGATGTATGCTTCTGGAAGGAAAATTATGACAAACATAGATAGCATAACGTAGATAGACCTGGCATGCTGCAGTTAATAGGGTCAAAAAGAATGGGACGTGACTTGGTAACTGAATAACAAAAACAAGGCTTCACACTGGGAGTAGGGGGAATAGACCACCAAAACAGACCAGCCAAGTCACTAAATAAAGAAACACTCAAACAACAACTCTGGAGGAGAATCAATATTCAGAGTTGCTAAAATATGTTATCTAAAATGCCTGATTTTTAACAAAAAATTATGAAACATGCATAGAAAACAGGAAAGTTTCTTTGTAAGGACCCCCAAACAAAAGGGGAGGAACAGGCAACAGAAGCTACATGTAAAAGGGTCCAGATATTTGACCTAACAAAAACTTGCAAAGTTTTCATAAATACACTTATTTTAAGCATATTTATGAAGAGTATATAATAAATATACATAATTTAAATGTATATAATACATTAATGCATGATATAGATTTTAATATACGCACTACAATGTTGAAAACCACACCTGACACAAGAAAAAAAAATACCAAAAAATCATAATCTTAAAAAGGCATATGAAGTTGTACTTACGACTATTTTTTTTCCTCTGCAACTTCCCTCTCCGCTTACCTTGCACATAGAGTGATATCTATAGATTTTCAGGTGTGTCCAGGTTTCCAGCACTGCAAAGGATTGAGCATACCTCCTCTTATTCAGCCAGTCAATTTAGGTGGTGGATTGTGAAGATTAATGGTTTAATACGGGGATTGTACTTAGACCAGTCTTCTGCACACAGAAAGTACTCAAGTGTTAGCCATTGGTATTATTTATTGGATGCTCATTATGTGCTTCTTAGGGAGCAGTCTTCTAAAAGCTTACAGTGTAGTAGGAGAGACAGGACATGTACATAGCAGCTAGAGTTACTGTTTTTTAAAAAATCTGATGATACCTTCAGTATAAAAATCTGCAAATTCTTATCAGGCATCTAGTGGTCTACCTCTATCTACCAACACAGTCACATCTTGCACTATCTTGTACCACTTTATCGTTTGTTCTTTAAACTATCGCTATATTGGATTATTTCATTTCCTGGAATGCAAACTCTATTAGGAGAAGGAATTTTCTTCTGTTTTGTTTAGTGATGAAACTCCAGCACCTATGATGTTGTCTGGCACACAGGAAATGATCTGTCTATCTATCATTTGTTATTGAATAAATGTCAGTGTTAGCATTTGTAACTCTCTCAGCTTGGTGGGTAAAGAATCTGCCTGCCAATGCATGAGATGTGGGTTCAATGTCTGGGTCAGGAGGATCCCCTGGAGGAAGAAATTGCAACCCACTCTGGTATTCTTGCCTGGAGAATCCCATGAACAGAGAAGCCTGGTAGGCTATAGTGCATAGGGTCACAAAGAATCAGACACAATTGAGCAACTAAGTACAAGCACCTGGATGTACAGGACTGCCTAATGAAATCACACTAAATGAAGAGGAAAAGAACAAAGATTAAAAATTAATAGAACTAAAAGAAAGACAAGAGGTCTATTGCATATGTGTAACTGAATTCTCTGAAGAAGATAATAGGAAAAAAAAAAAAACAAGTAAAAATAAGCAGAGATAGAAGAATATTTTCCTGAAATAAAGTAGACATGAATCTTCTGTTCAAAAAGACATGCCATCTTCCAGGAAAATACAAGCATCAGTAGTCATAACTGGAATAGTTAATAACTTCAAGGAAAATGAAATGATAGATGGGCATCCACATTCTCTAAACCCAATGAAGAAAAACGTAGCTTAAACATAAAGGTATTACTCATAAAACACATCTATTTAAATTTTTAAAATAATTTCTAAATAAATTAAGATAAAAAGGAATTCATAACTGAGTTTCTAGGTAGTAAAGTATGTGCATGCATGCTCAATCGCTCAGTCGTGTCTGACTCTTTATGACCCCATGGACTGTAATATAGGACCCCACCAGGCTCCTCTGTCCATAGGATTTCCCAAGCAAGAATACTGGAGTAACTTGGCATTTCCTCCTCCAGGGGATCTTCCCTACCTAACAATCAAACCCACATCTACATTTGCACGTGGATTCTTTTATCACTGAGCCACCTGGAAAGCCCACTGGTGAAAAGATAGACAATGATTAATAGAATAAATTTTATATTTAAGAAATAAACCCACACATCTATCGTCAGTTGACTTTGTACACAGGTGCCAAGGCCATTCAAAGAAGAAAGAATATTCTTTCAACAAATAGTTCTGGAACAACTAAATATCCAAATTAAAAAAAAAATTTCTTATCTCACATTGTATAAAAAATAACTCAAAATGGATCAAAGCCCTATGTATAAAAGCCAAAATTATAAAACCCTTAGAAGGAAACATATGGTTAGTCTTCAAGACTTTGGATTTGGTGATGGTTTCTTACACATGATATCAAAAACACAGGCAAAAAAATTGAAAGATTAATGAACTTCATCAAAATTAATTGTTTGTGCATCAAACAATTTTATCAGGAAAAAGCATAGAATTACAGAAAACATTTTAAACAACATATGTGATAAAATTCTAATATATAGAGAATATAAAGAACTCTTCAGTTCAGTTCAGTTGCACAGTCATGTCGAGTTCTTTGTGACCCCATAGATTGTAGCATGCCAGGCCTCCCTATCCATCACTAGCTCCCGGAGTTTATGCAAACTCATGTCCACTGAATCGGTGATGCCATCCAATCATCTCATCCTCTGTCTTCCCCTTCTCTTCCCACCTTCAGTCTTTCCCAACATCCAGGTCTTTTCAAATGATCTCATCAGGTGACCAAAGTATTGGAGTTTCAGCTTCAAAATCAGTACTTCCAGTGAATATTCAGAACTGATTTCTTTTAGAATGTACTGGTTGGATCTCCTTGCTGTTCATGGGATTCTCAAGAGTCTTCTCCAACACCACAGTTCAAAAGCATCAATTCTTTGGTGCTCAGCTTTCTTTATAGTCAAACTCTCACATCCATACATAACTACTGGAAAAACCGTAGCTTTGACTAGATGGACCTTTGTTGGCAAAGTAATGTCTCTGCTTTTTAATAAGCTGTCTAGATTGGTCTTAACTTTTCTTTTAAGGAGCAAGCATCTTTTAATTTGATGGCTGCAGTCACCATCTACAGTGATTTTAGAGCCCAAGAAAACAAAGTCTGACACTGTTTCCACTGTTTCCCCATCTATTTGCCTTGAAGTAATGGGACCAGATGCCATAATCTTAGTTTTCTGAATGTTGAGTTTTAAGCCAACTTTTTCACTCTCCTCTTTCACTTTCATTGAGAGGTTCTTTAGTTCTTCTTCACTTTCTTTAATAAGGGTGGTATCATCTGCATATCTGAGGTCATTAATATTTCTCCTAACAATCTTGATTCCAGCTTGTGCGTCATCCAGCCCAGCATTTCTCATGATGTACTCTGCATATAAGAACTCTTACAACTTAACAATTACAAAACAAGGCAAAAAAAACTAATTTTAAATTGGGCAAATGACTTTAGACTTTTCATCAGAGAAGATGTACAAATGGTTAATAACATATGCAAAGATGCTCAATATTATTAGTCATGAGGAAAACACAAATCAAACCCACACTGAAACACCATTTCCAATCCATTAGAATAGCTGGAAAATAATGGCAGACAATAGCAAGTGTTGGTGAGAAAGTGGGGGAATTGTAACCCTAATACATTTGCCAGTGGGAATGTAAAATAATGTGCCTTCTGTGGAAATGGTTTGGTGGTTCATCGATAAGTTTAACATACAATTTTCATATGACTCAGGCATTCTACCTAAAAAAGAATGGAAAACAGATATTTAAACAAAAACGTGCATTTTAATGTTAGCAACCACGCTATCCACAATAGTCAAAAGGTGAGAACAACATAAATGTCCATCACTCAATGAATGAATAAACAAATATCCATATAATAGAATATTTTCTAGCTATAAAAGGGAATGAATACAGATATATACTACAACACGGATGAAAACATGCTAACTGAAAGAAGCCAGATACAAAAGGCCAATTGTATGATTCCATTCCTAGGAAGTAGCCAGAAAAGATTATGCGTTGAGGTCAGAAGTAAAGCTACAGAAGCCTAAGCAATTCTCTGTTGTCTATTTTCCTTTTCTGCAAAATCAGATTTTAGGAGAAGTTTGCACACAATGTCCCTTCCAGGTCTAGCACTTGTTATCATTGTATGAGTTAGTGCGATTGTCATTAACAACAGTTTATTCTTTTGTTTCTTTTAAGAAAGTAAGATTGCTTCACACAGAAGTTCCCTTTCATGTTCTCAGCCTCAAAAAAACTCTGGAGGTGTGAGCAGATTGGAAAGATGAATCTCATCCTTTATTAGGTAATCACTAGGCAAAGTAGTTGGTAATTTTTCTCATATGGTTTTCTCTTCTTCACTTATACAAGTGCTTCAAATAATCATCTCTCTGTCTCTCTCTCTCTCTCTCTCTATGTCTCTGTCTCTCTCTCCTATACATATATGAGATTTCTCCAACACCACCTATCCTGGTACAAAGGGAATTCTAGATTTAGGCAAAGAAGATCATATGCCTCTATTTCATCCCCAGATTATCAAATGCTCAACCAAAATGTTGGCTTTCATCAAATATCGAATGTTCATTTGTGCTGCCTCTTGGGGGAATGACCTAGTCTGTATTTGTGGTGAAGCCATGTAAAGAGCTTGTGCCTCCCTCACTTTCACTTTTCAAAGGCTCTGATACTCGCCCCACTCCACAACAGCTCTCATTTCCAACCCATTAATTCTGAGACAACTTTACAAAGCCACATGCTGAAGACAGAAAACAACAGTCCAGCCTCCTCTTTGCTCTTCGGACAAAATAAAATAGAATCATCACAGAGGGTAGAAAAGCCACATGAACTCAGACTGCCTAAATGATCCAGTGCATCCCAGACGACCTGAAGCCAACAAGCACCATGCAGCACTGGTTATTTAAAAGACACTGTCAGGAAAACAGCCACCTAGCACTCCTGAAGGAGCCCAGACCCCCTCTGCTTCCAGCCCAGTGCTTCACTCCACCATGTCCTCCCACCATTGTTTTGTGCTGAATGCATACACCTCATGAGCTTTTCATCGGCTCTTAAATTCACTGCTGCTCAAGCATGAAATATCTTTGGGTTCCATTAAAAAAATAAATGTGCTAACAAGCTGTTAAACCACATTTTACAACAAACACATCAAACTGATGACTTAGCTTCAAAAATATGAAGTAACTGGCATAATAAAGGCTTTGTAGAACTTGGGTAAATGAAGTGATTACCTCACAGTGAGAGAAATCTGTGGGGCACATCCATGTAATCAAAAAAATAAGGTCCTGATCCTCAGAGGAGAATTCAAAACACTCTGCCTTGCCTCCCAACAGTCCTGAGCCCAAAGGGTTTGGACAGGAGGAAAAACAACAGAGGTACAAAGAAAAAAAAAAAAAAGAAGCAGCGGGCGGGGGTGGGAGAAAGAAAGAAATTCAGTCAGTCCTTTGATTAACAAGACTTCTTGCTGGACTTAAGTACAAACAGCTGCCTGGACTCCAACAGCCAAGCCTAAATCTAAACACTCCACTGTTTACATAACCCAAACTTAATCAAGAGACCATATAATCCAGCAATTTAAAGTATCCCTAAGAGTTTCAATGTAATGTTGGTTTTCTCACAAGCCAGTCCATCAACAAGCAGTTTAAAAATGCCAGCTATTCCTGCTTCAATCTTGCTGCATCTCTTGCACTGCTCATACTGCAGAGCTATTCAGGGAGAATACTTAGATGATTTGGCACTATCAACCATTTCCTGTTATTCTTCTGTTGGCACAGTACACAGTATTTGTTTAATAAATCCAGAATCCAGATTGTATTATTTTAAGCTTGGTTTGATAGGGTTTAACATTACAGCAATATCACTACCAGTATGGAAATACATTTCTTTATTCTTCTATGGTTTTCATTACCATAAAGGATGTGCTCTGAGATGGACAGTTGATGGTGATTTTCATGATAAATAGAATGACAGAAGGGAAATTATGAGAGAGATATTGAAAAAGAAAGATGCCCATGAGGTTAAACTGAGACTGAAAGTCAAACGCCAAGAGACCAGTGATATAACCTAAATGAGAGAAGCCAGCTGGGCTCTAGAGCGATGGAATAAGCACAGAATATTCAGGCAAATAGGAGTTCATATACTCCATTTAAAGGAGGTCTATGTTGCCCAGTTCTAATGCATTTTGAAAAATAACATCTGTTCAGTTAAGTTCAGTTCAGGTGCTCAGTCATGTCTGACTCTTTGTAACCCCATGGACTGCAGCAGGCCAGGCTTCCCTGTCCATCACAAACTCCCAGACCTTACTTAAACTCATGTCCATGGAGTCAGTGATGCCATCCAACCATCTTATCCTCTGTCATCCCTTTGTCCTCCTGCCCTCAATCTTTCCCATCATCAGAGTCTTTTCCAGTGAGTCAGTTCTTCACATCAGGTGGCCAAGTATTGAATTTCAGCTTCAGCATCAGTCCTTCCAACAAATGTTCAGGACTGATTTCCTTTAGGATGGACTCCTTGCAGTCCAAGGGACTCTCAATGGCCTTCTCTAATACCACATTATCAATTCTTCAGTGCTCAGCTTTCTTTCTCACATCCATATATGACTACTGGAAAAACCATAGCTTTGACTAGATGGACTTTTGTCAGCATAGTAACATCTCTGCTTTTTAATGCGCTGTCTAGGTTTGTCATAGCTTTTCTTCCAAAGAGCAAGCATCTTTTAATCTCATGGCTACAGTCACCACCTGCAATGATTTTGGAACCCAGGAAAAGAAAGTCTGTCATGGTTTCCATTGTTTCCCCGTCTATTTGCCATGAAATGATGGGACCAGATGACATAATCTTAGTTTTCTGAATGTTAAGTTTTAAGCCAACTTTTTCACTCTCCTCTTATACCTTCATCAAAAGGCTGTTCAGTTCCTCTTTACTTTCTGCCATAAGGGTGGTGTCAATTGCATATTTGAGGTTATTGATATTTCTCCTGGAAATCTTGATTCCAGCTTATGCTTCATCCAGCCCAGCTTTTCACATGATGTACTCTGCATGTAAGTTAAATAAGCAGGGTGACAGTATACAGCCTTGACGTATTCCTTTCCCAATTTGGAACCAGTCTATTCTTCCATGTCCCATTCTAAGTGTTGCTTCTTGACCTGAATACAAATTTCTCAGGAGGCAAGTAAGGTGGTCTGGTATTCCTATCTCTTTAAGACTTTTCCACAGTTTGTTGTGATCTACACAGTCAAAGGCTTTGGCATAATCAATAAAGCGGATGTTCTTCTGGAACTCTTGCTTTTTTGATGATTCAATGGATGTTGGCAATTTGATCTCTGGTTCCTCTGCCTTTCATAAATCCAGCTTGAACATCTGAAATTTCACAGTTCACATACTGTTGAAGCCTGGATTTGAGAATTTTGAGCATTACTTTGCTAGTGTGTGAGATGAATGCAATTGTGCAGTAGTTTGAACACTTTTTGCCATTGCCCTTCTTTGGGATTAGAATGAAATGACACTTGTATTGAGATTTAGTTCATATACTATTAATATGTAATTCATACATTTAAAATATACAACTCAATGATATTTAACATAAACATAACAAACAAATTCATACAAACATCACCTCAATAGCTTTCATAACATTTGCATCCCCCCTAAAAAAACCCATACTCTATAAAATCATTCCCCATTTCCCTCCAAATGCTCTCGTCCTGGATAACCATTAAGCTGTATTCTGTGTCTATTGATTTGTCTATTATGGACATTTCATATCAATGGGATCATATAATATGTTGTCTTCTGTGGCTGGTTTCCTTTGTTTTGCACATTTTCAAGTACTCTAGTCAATTTTTCCCTCATATATGATCCCAGTGTGGCTAGATCTTCCAAGTTTTGAGACAAGTTGGAAGTCTGAGATACTAGCATGATTTTTTCCCAGTGCTTTCCACTAATTCAAATCAAATGCAAACTGTAAAGGCTTCCCCATAGCACAAACCAAACAAATAGGTCAGCAGGTTGAATTCACACGCAGGACATCATTTTACTGCTTTTGGGGTTCTGAGACAAAGGGGCAAAAAAAATAGATTAAAGATAGTTAAGACTAAAGAAAACAAGAAAGGGTCAAACTAACCTAAGCAAGGAATGAAGATGGAAGGTCTGGGAGAGGGAATCAGACTTTCAGTATGGCAGAGAGAGTCACAATCTGAATCTGGTCAGCAGCCCAACAAATTTCTCCACCTTCCACAACCTCAGTCAGGCTTCTCTGGTTCTGCTGTGAAAGCTGATGTCTGGGATGTGAGAGAGTGAATTCACTGTGTCTGCAATACTTACGGGTCCAGAGAGAGTTAATTCAAAAGATTTTGAGAATCTAGCACATAACAGGATAACTTATTGAGATACTCATTTGTGTTTCTCATTCTCTCTCTCTCAATGTCCTGGTGTGCAAGCACACAAATACACAAAACAACAACAACAACAACAATAACAACAACCTCTAGTTGGCCAGGCTCTTTCGGCTCTCTTGCCTTTAGGGATGTTTAGGTTTACATGGTGACTTAAAAGGAAGTTCTTCCAGATCATCTCTCTAATTATCCTTATAAAATCTAAACTCTTGTGCGGACTGTGGATCAGATCATAAACTCCTTATTGCCAAATTCAGACTGAAATTGAAGAAAGTAGGGAAAAGCACAGGACCATTTAGGTATGACTTAAATCAAATTCCTTATGATTATACAGTGGAAATGAGAAATAGATTTAAAGGGACTGGATCTGATAGATAGAGTGCCTGATGAACTATGGAATGAGGTTCATGACATTGTACACGAGACAGGGATCAAGACCATCCTCATGGAAAAGAAATGCAAAAGAGCAAAATGACTGTCTGGGGAGGCCTTACAAACAGCTGTGAAAAGAAGAGAAGTGAAAGCAAAGGAGAAAAGGAAAGATATAAGCATCTGAAGGCAAAGTTCCAAAGAATAGCAAGAAGAGATAAGAAAGCCTTCTTCAGCAATCAATGCAAAGAAATAGAGGAAAACAACAGAATGGGAAGGACTAGAGATCTATTCAAGAAAATTAGAGACACCAAGGGAAACTTTCATGCAAAGATGGGCTCGATAAAGGACAGAAATGGTATGGACCTAAGAGAAGCAGAAGATACTAAGAAGAGGTGGCAAGAACACACAGAAGAACTGTACAAAAAAGATTTTCATGACCCAGGTAATCACAAAGGTATGATCACTCACCTAGAGCCAGACATCCTGGGATGTGAAGTCAAGTGGGCTTTAGAAAGCATCACTACGAACAAAGCTAGTGGAGGTGATGGAATTCCAGTGGAGCTATTTCAAATCCTGAAAGATGACACTGTGAAAGTGTTGCACTCAATATGCCAGCAAATTTGGAAAACTCAGCAGTGGCCACAGGACTGGAAAAGGTCAGTTTTCATTCCAACCCCAAAGAAAGGCAATGCCAAAAAATGCTCAAACTACCACACAGTTGCACTCATCTCACACGCTACTAAAGTAATGCTCAAAATTCTCCAAGCCAGGCTTTAGTAATACGTGAACCGTGAAGTTCCAGATGTTCAAGCTGGTTTTAGAAAAGGCAGAGGAACCAGAGATCAAATTGCCAACATCCGCTGGATCATGGAAAAAGCAAGAGAGTTTCAGAAAAACATCTATGTCTGCTTTATTGACTATGCCAAAGCCTTTGACTGTGTGGATCACAATAAACTGTTGAAAATTCTGAAAGAGAAGGGAATACAAGACCACCTGACCTGCCTCTTGAGAAATCTGTATGCAAGTTAGGAAGCAACAGTTAGAACTGGACATGGAGCAACAGACTGGTTCCAAATAGGAAAAGAAGTCCGTCAAGGCTGTATATTGTCACCCTGCTTATTTAACTTCTATGCAGAGTACATCATGAGAAACGCTGGACTGGAAGAAACAAGCTGGAATCAAGATTGCCGGGAGAAATATTAATAACCTCAGATATGCAGATGACACCACCCTTATGGTAGAAAGTGAAGAGGAACTCAAAAGCCTCTTGATGAAAGTCAAAGAGAAGAGTGAAAAAGTTGGATTAAAGCTCAACATTCAGAAAATGAAGATCATGGCACCTGCCCCCATCACTTCATGACACGTAGATAGATGGGGAAACAGTGGAAACAGTGGCAGAATTTATTTTTGGGGGCTCCAAAATGAGTGCAGGTTGTGATTGCAGCCATGAAATTAAAAGACGCTTACTCCTTGGAAGAAAAGTTATGACCAACCTAGATAGTATATTCAAAAGCGGAGACATTACTTTGCGACGAAGGTCCGTCTAGTCAAGGCTATGGTTTTTTCAGTAGTCATGTATGGGTGTAAGAGTTTGATTGTGAAGAAAGCTGAGTGCCAAAGAATTGGTGCTTTTGAACTGTGATGTTGGAGAAGACTTTTGAGAGTCCCTTGGACTGCAAGGAGATTCAACCAGTCCATTCTAAAAGAGATAAAATCTTACTGCATTATTGTCAGAAAAAATGCTTGGAATGATTTCAATTTCTTTGAATTTACCAAGGCTAGATTTATGGCCAGGATGTGATCTATCCTGGAGAAAGTTCCATGTGCACTTGAAAAAAAGGTGAAATTCATTCTTTTGGGGTGAAATATTCTATAGATATCAATTAGGTCTAACTGTTCTATTGTATCATTTAAAGTTTGTGTTTCTTTGTTAATTTTCTGTTTAGTTGATCTATCCATAGGTGTGAGTAGGGTGTTAAGTGTGGCAAAACCAATACAATATTGTAAAGTAAAACTAATAATAATAAATAAAATAAATAATAATAAAGGAGATCAGTCCTGGGTGTTCTTTGGAAGGAATGATGCTAAAGCTGAAACTCCAGTACTTTGGCCACCTCATGCAAAGAGTTGACTCTTTGGAAAAGACTCTGATGCTGGGAGAGATTGGGGGCAGAAGGAAAAGGGCACGACAGAGGATGAGATGGCTGGTTGGCATCACTGACTCAATGGATGTGAGTTTGAGTGAACTCTGGGAGTTGGTGATGGGCAGGGAGGCCTGGCCTGCTGCAATTCATGGGGTCACAAAGAGTCCAACACCACTGAGCGACTGAACTGAACCGAACTGAACCGAATAATGCTAGATGTTCATTCTACAGGGAAAAGGAGAGAAGAGAGAGTTCCTAAATAAGGGAGAGACCAAAGGAGTGGAGCCCCCTTCCCCAGACTGACAAAGGGAGCTATCTGGTGGGCAGCAGGAGTGATCCATGACAACCACATGCTGAGACCATCATGAGAAGACCTTAGAGGAGAATCGTTGCTTATTTAGAAAGACTGAAGCTGGATATTGGGGTTACTAATGTGGATAAAGAATTCTATGTTTAAGGAATCCCCTGCAGTCCAGTGGTTAGGATTTAACCCTTTTAATACAGGGGATTGGGTCTAATCCCTGGTTGGGGAACTATCCTGTAAGCCACACAGCATGGCCAACAAGAGAAAAAAGAATTCTATGATTAAATGTATTACAAAAGGGGCAGAAATGTGTCTTTCAAGACCCATGAGGTCTTGGCCAGATACAGTTTCCTGGGGAGGTTACCTCAATAGTATCAATAGTACTGTATTTGATTTGATGAACATCTATTTTCCTAGAAATAGAATTTCCATATTATAGGCCCACAAAATTCACCACACTGTCAAGATTGAGTTCTTCACAGGGCAACCTTCGGGATATAGACAGAAACTCTGTGTGTGTTTGGGAAAAGAAACTGTGACCAGAACCATCTCTGAAAGCCTGTCACTTTCTACAGGATGACCATAAATCTAGCATCAAGGACACAATGATTTTCTTTGCTATTTATGGGTTCACTTTCTTTAGGAATTTCCTCTTGCAGACTTGCACTGAGTTTAACTTGGGTAAAATTCAACTACATTTAAAAGTGTTTATTGTCTGCTAATAATTGTACTAGGATAAGGTTAAAGAAGGCGTGAATTTTGCCCCCAGAGAAGTCACTGTGAGGCAAGAACTGTATACATTTCACTACAACTTGATTAGTGAATAACATTAACACCAGCCAAGCGCTAATAAGGTGCATTACACTAGAAAGGACCTGAAATACTATTCCCAAATAAAAATCTTACCAAGTAATTTTTAAAAGCTTATTAAACTTAACCACTAAAATTCCTTTAATAGGAAAAAATTGGAATTATTGTTATAGACAAGTTAAGCAAAAAAATACATTGAGTTGAAAGAATAGCTATATATCTTTAAAATATGTAGGTATAGTATATAGCTTCACTGTAAGAATATATTAAACAAATATCATATATAGCTCATGCATGAATCTGGAAAAATGATTCAGAAGAGCCTATTTGTAGGACAGGAATGGAGATGCAGACATAGGTTTTGGACATGTAGACACCAAGAGGGAGGAGTGGGTGGGATAAATTGGGAGATTGAAATTGGTATATGTGCATTGCCATGTGTAAAATAGGTAACTAGTGGGAATCTTCTATATAAGGCTGGGAACTCAGCTCAGTACTCTGTAGTGAACTAAAAGGATGGGATGTAGTGGGAAGTGGGAGGGAGATCCAAGAGGGATGGGATATATGTATACATATAGCTGATTCACTTTGTCATATAACAAAACTAATACAATATTGTAAACCAACTATTCCCCCCCAAAAGAATGTATTAATATTAACTAAACTTTAATTAATATAGAATTATAATTTAAAAAAAACTTAACAAATGATAAAATGTAGAAATTGCAGAGGCCATAGTCTCTGGATACAACAGGCTTTTTTATGAAACTTTACAATTAAATTTAAGAAAGTAGGGAAAGCCACTAGGCCATTCAGGTACAACATCAATCAAATCCCTTATACAGTGGGAGTGATAAATAGATTTAAGGGATTAGATCTGATAGAGTGCCTGAAGAACTATGGATGGCGGTTCATAACATTGTATAGGAGGCAGTGATCAAAACTATCCAAAAGAAAAAGAAATGCAAGAAGGTAAAATGGTTGTCTCAGGAGGCCTTACAAATGACTGAGAAAAGAAGAAAAGTGAAAGGCAAAGGAGAAAGAGAAAGATATACTCAAGTGAATGCAGAGTTCCAAAGAATAGCAAGGAGAGATAAGAAAGACTTCTTAAGTGAGACAATGCAAAGAAATGGAGGAAAACAATAGAATGGGAAAGACTAGTGATCTCTTCAAGACCATTAGAAATTCCAAAGGAACATTCCATGCTATGATGGGCACAATAAAGGACAGAAACAGCAAGGACCTAACAGAAGCAGAAAAGATTAAGAAGAGGTGGCAAGAATACACAGAAGAACTGTACAAAAAGGTCTTAATGACCCAGGTAACCACGATGGTGTGGTCATGCACCTAGAGTCAGACACCCTGGAAGGTGAAGTCAAATGGGTCTTAGGACGCATTACTAGGAACAAAGCTAGTGGAAGGATGAAATTTTGGCTGAGCTATTTCAAATCCTAAAAGATGATGCTGTTAAATGCTATACTCAATATCCCAGCAATACTGGAAAACTCCACATTGACCACAGGACTGGAAAAAGTCAGTTTTCATTCCAATCCCAAAGAAGGGCAATGCCAAAGAATGTTCAAACTACTGTACAATTGTATTCATTTCACATCTAGCAGGATAATGCTCAAAAGCCTTCAAGCTAGGCTTCAATAATACATGACCCCAAAACTTCCAGATGTACAAGCTGGATTTAGAAAAGACAGAGAGAGGAACCAGAAATCCAATTACCAACATCCATTGGATCATAGAATAAGCATGGGAATTTCAGAAAAACACCTACTTCTGCTTGATGGACTATGCAAAGCCAACCATCTCCTCCTCTATTGAACCCTTCTCTTCCTGCCTCTGTCTTTCCCACCATCACGGTCTTTTCCAATGAAGCTGCTCTTCCCTCAGGTTTCCAAAGTGGATCATAACAAACTGTGGAAAACTCTTAAAGAGATGGGAATACTGGACCACCTTCCCTTTCTCCTGAGAAACCTATAGGCATGTCAAGAAGTAACAGTTAGAGCCAGACATGGAACAATGGACTTGTTCAAAATTGGGAAAGGAGTACATCCAGGCTGTATATTGACACTCTGTTTATTTAAATTTTATGCAGAGTTCATCATGTGAAATGCTGGGTTGAATGAATCACAAGCTGGAATCAAGATGGATGGGGGAGGTATCAACAACCTCAGATATGCAGATAATAACACCCTAAAGGCAGACAGCAAAGAACTAAAGAGCCTCTTGATGAAAGTGAAATAGAGTGGAAAAAGCTGGCTTAAAACTCACCATTCAAAAAACTAAGATCATGGCATCTGATTCCATAACTTCGTAGCAAATAGATGGGGAAACAATGGAAACAGCTTTTCCATGAAATGACAGATTTTGTTTTCAAAATTACTGTGGATGGTGACTGCAGTAATGAAATTAAAAGATGCTTCCTCTTTGGAAGAAGAGATGTGACAATACTAGACAACGTATTAAAAAGTAGAGACATCAATTTGCTGACAAAGGTCCATATAATCAAATCATATACAGATGTGAGAGTTGAACCATAAAGAAGGCTGAGTGCAGAAGACCTGATGGTTTGGAATGGTGGTGTTGAAGTAAACTCTTGAGAGTTGCTTGGACTGCTAGGAGATCAACCTAGTCAATCCTAAATGAAATCAACCCTGAATATTCATTGGAAGGACTGATGTTGAAGTTGAAGCTCCAACACTTTGGCCTCCTAATGCAAAGAGTCAACTCACTCAAAAAAAAAAAATCCTGATTCTGGGAAAGATTGAGAACATGAGGAGAAGGGGGTGACAGAGGATAAGATGGTTGGGTGGCATCACTAATTCAATGGACATGAGTTTGAACAAACTCCAGGAGTTAGTAAAGGACAGGGAGGCCTGGTATGCTGCTGTCCATGGGGTCGCAGAGAGTCAGAGATGATTTAGTGACTGAACAACAACAGAAATCAAAAGCGCTTTCCAAATTAAACCTGTTCAATGAATGAGATAAAAACTGTAATTTGGAATATGAAAACAGTGGGACTGTAGATTAGTGGGGAATTAATATCAGTAAATGCACTGTATGGAAACATATAAATCTGTATTACTACCTTATAATATATACTAAAAATTATTTTGGAATGATTAAAACTTCAAATGCAGAATTGATGTGAAAGAAACAAAGGAAGATAGTAGTGAATATTTAATTCATCACAAACTGGAGGAGATTTTTTCCAAGTAAGGAAGTAAAAGGAAGAAACCATTTTAAAATGGATTATTTTTGTTTGTAATTTTTTTGCTTCTTTATATTTAAATTTTTTAAATTTTCTTTAATATATTAGTAAAAATAATGACAGTGTTAACATCCTAAAATATACAAAATGTCATACAAACTAGCCAAAAAAACATGAATGCTCCAAAGGAAAGCACATAAAAACTGGTACAGATATAAAGAGAAACATCAACAATCAAGAAACATAAGAAGAATCACTAGTTCTAGAAATCAAATTCAAATCAAGACAAGATGGTACTACATACCACAAACCAAGCTGGCAAAGATTTTCTTTAAGCTGTTCACCTGGATAGGAAATGCACATTCTAACATGGACAGTTAGTGGTTGCATGATTTGCACAATTTTTCTACAGGACAATTTAATGACATAAATCAAAGGCCTTAAACATGTTTACAATTTGTGTCTAAAAATTCACTTTTAAGAAAATAATCCTAGGTCTATACTAAGATTTATGTAAAAAACTATATATTATTATGTAACTTATTATAGCAAAACATTAAATCAATCTAGATAATTTAAGAGGGGATTGATTTAATTTTCATTGACTTAATGAAAAAATGGCAACCCACTCCAGTACTCTGGCCTGGAAAATTTCATGGACTGACAGGCTCCTCAGAGTCTGGTAGGCTACAGTCCATGGAGTCGGAAAGAGTCGGACACGACTGAGCAACTTCACTTTCACTTTATGCATATAATCGATATAGTTATCAACACCAATTTATAGAAGATGCAAGTTAGAATACAAACCCTTAATAAGATCTCAATTTTGTTTAAAATAAACATAAAAGTTTGCATTTTGTAAATAAAAAGACTAGAAAGATATACATCAGATATCTGTGGATAAAGACTAGAAAGACATTAGCATCTCAAAATGGAGAAAGGGTTGGAATAATAATTAATGTTTAGTTTCATATTTTTGTATATTTTATATTCATCTATATACACCAGGGCTTCCCTGGTGGCTCAGATGGCAAAGAACCTGCCTGCCAGTGCAAGAGTCATAAGAGGCTTGAGTTCACTCTCTGAGTTAGGAAGATTCCCTGGAGAAAATGGCAACCCACTCCACTATTCTTCCCTGGAGAATTCCATGGACAGAGGAACTTGGTGGGCTACAGTCTATGTGGTCACAAGAGTCAGACCTGACAGACTAACACATATATACAAAATAATATCATATTATGTGCATTTATATATACATATATATATACACCAAAGTTTCCTAATGTATATACTTTACTATGATTTTATCACTTAAAAATTTACAAAGAAGATACTGTTGAGAAAAGGTGAAAATCATTACAATACTATCAAAACTTAAAGAAGCAGTCAAAGTTTGACTTGGAGAAAAATGTATAATATTAATTATTTTTAAAATAAACTTCAAAATGAAAATCAGTGAAATATGAATTCAAAGCAAATATTTAAAAAGAATAAGCCCTACCTAAACACCAAAAGAAAAAGTTCAGTTAAGTTCAGTTCAGTTCATTTCAGTCGCTCAGTCGTGTCCGACTCTTTGTGACCCCATGAATCGCAGCACGCCAGGACTCCCCGTCCATCACCAACTCCCGGAGTTCACTCAGACTCACATCCATTGAGTTAGTGATGCCATCTAGCCATCTCATCCTCTGCTGTCCCCTTCTCCTCCTGCCCCGAATCCCTCCCAGCATCAGAGTCTTTTACAATGAGTCAACTCTTCACATGGGGTGGCCAAAGTACTGGAGTTTCAGCTTTAGCATCATTCCTTCCAAGGAAATCCCAGGGTTGATCGCCTTCAGAATGGGCTGGTTGGATCTCCTTGCAGTACAAGAGACTCTCAAGAGTCTTCTCCAACACCACAGTTCAAAAGCATCAATTCTTTGGCGCTCAGCCTTCTTCACAATCAAACTCTCACATCCATACATGACCACAGGAAAAACCATAGCCTTGACTAGACGAATCTTAGTCGGCAAAGTAATGTCTCTGCTTTTGAATATACTATCTAGGTTGGTCATCACTTTTCTTCCAAGGGGTAAGCATGTTTTAATTTCATGGCTGCAATCACCATCTGTAGTGATTTTGGAGCCCCCAAAAATGAAGTCTGACAGTGTTTCCACTGTTTCCCCTTCTATTTCCCATGAAGTGATGGGACCGGATGCCAAGATGTTAGTTTTCTGAATGTTGAGCTTTAAGCCAACTTTTTTGCTCTCCTCTTTCACTCTCATCAAGAGGCTCTTTAGTTCCTCTTCACTTTCTGCCATAAGGGTGGTGTCATCTGCATATCTGAGGTTATTGATATTTCTCCCGGCAATCTTGATTCCAGCTTGTGATTCTTCCAGCCCAGCGTTTCTCATGATGTACTCTGCATATAAGTTAAATAAGCAGGGTGACAATATACAGCCTTGATGCACTCCTTTTCTTATTTGGAACCAGTCTGTTGTTCCATGTCCAATTCTAACTGTTGCTTCCTGACCTTCATATAGATTTCTCAAAAGGCAGGTCAGGTGGTCTGATTCCCATCTCTTTCAGAATTTTCCACAGTTTGTTGTGATCCAAAGATGGAAAAAGTAAAGATGAAGCAGAAGTCAAAAAATTAAAGAGGAACAGAGTTAATAACTCAAAAACTTATTTGAAAAAGAAAGCAGATTGTTCCTATTCTATCCTATTCCATTCATCTCCATTTTTTAAAATTAAGTGATGCCTAAAGTCAATTTAATTTTTAAATTAATTTAATTGCAAAGTGAAGTAAGCCAGAAAGAAAAACACCAATACAGTATACTAATGCATGTATATGGAATTTAGAAAGATGGTAACGATAATCCTGTATGCAAGACAGCAAAAGAGACACAGATGTATAAAACAGTCTTTTGGACTGTGGGAAAGGGAGAAGGTGGGATGATTTGGGAGAATGGAAATGAAACATGTATAATATATATGAAATGAATCACCAGTCCAGGTTCTATGCATGATACTGGATGCTTGGGGCTGGTGCACTGAGACGACCCAGAGGGATGGTACAGGGAGGGAGGTGGGAGGGGGGTTAGGGATGGGGAACACGTGTATACCTGTGGCAGATTCATGTTGATGTATGGCAAAACGAATACAATATTGTAAAGTAATTAACCTCCAATTAAAATAAATAAATTTATATTAAAAAAAAGAAAATTGTCTAATCTACAGAAAAACTGAAAGAATAGTACATGAAGGCATGAACCCAGACATATGATGATGACTTCTCTGAGGGCATTTTTCAGTCCTTGAGAGTCTCCTATTCTCTGATTTTGTAAACCTTGAGAAAGAAGGTAAAGTCAATGTCCTCCTTAGTGTGGTAAGTCAAATGGAGACCTCTGAAGGGAGCTGATAATCCAAAAGGCTCCAAGAATTTCCATAGATAGAGTCTCAAGTATTATGAGATCACAATCAAAAATCACAAAACACATAAAGAATAAACCATCACAAGCAGAGAGTTAGCAAGGAAAACACACACACACTTACACGCACACAGAATCTGGCCTATAAAGATGAAGGATGTTGGAGTTATCAAGAAAGAATATATGTGTGTGTGTGTGTATGTATAAACTAGAATGAAAATTCTAACATGCATTTGATACAAGCCCCAGGAGGATATATTATGAAGAGTGAGAAAGAAGTAACATTCAATAAATAAAATCTTATACATGTCCAAAATAAATGAGAGACACATATTCTCAGTATCATGGAGCTGAGAGTATTCCAAGAAGGATAATTAAATGAAATACACATCCAGATCTATCATAGTTAAATTACTGGTCACTGAAATTAAAGACTAAAGAAACTGGGGGTGAGTAGGGTATACTGTGGATGGGAAAGAAAGTTCATCTACAAAGGAATGACAATTACACTCCCACCTGGTTTCTCAACAGTGCAACACAAACACAAAGCAGAAAGACTTTTATCTTCAAACTGCTGAGACAAAGTATCTGCCAACCTAGAATTGCTTTCAAATCTTTTTTTTTTTTTTTTCAAAAATGCCTCTACATGAAGCAGCAGCCAGGAAGTCCAACTCACACTGGACTTGGTAAAACAAAGAATAAGCTTTCTTTGTGTTAAAGAATTGAAATTTGCAGAGTTTTTCTGACTGTGGTATGCCTAACCTATCTTAACTGATACATAGAACATTTACTACTGGCAGATCCTCTATCCTAGGAAGACAGAAAATTAATCCAGAAGAAAAGACTGCAAAATATACTATGAAAATTAATATAATAATTTTTCATAAGTAAGAAGCAGCATTTGAATATAAAGGATGAGGAGGGAGAGGAGGGAGAGGAGGAAGAGGAGGAGAACTTTGTCTATATTCACATGCACTATAAAACTATAAATGATGGCAATAGTTTAGAGTAGAGGCAATAATCAGCATAGTATTAATATGAAAATGTGTTGAAGATTCTCCCTTTGCCCTCCCAGACCTAATTTTTACCATTCTTCAACTTGCTAGGGCCCTCAAGAGTCTGAACTTTAAGCATCAATATTTCCCTTTCCCTCCTGTTTCTGGTTAAGTTCAAGCAATGAGAGGCACCACTGGAAGTCCAGGTTAGGGCATTTATTCTCCCTGCTATCTACCTGTCAGACTGTTAGCGGCCAGTTGGTCTGACCCTTTACGGAAGATTCAGCTTCTGTTATGCTGTCCTGTTCTTTATACTTTCTGTATTCAATAGTTACTCCCATCCCTTGCCCTTAAGTCCCAGATATGGTAACTTTCCCTACTTTTACCAGCCCTGAGGTGCTCCATCCCATTGAGTTTCATTGCGCCTGTCTATAACTTTATTGACAGTTCCCTTATTACACTCTCTTCACTAACCACATTTAAGTACACCACTGGCTTCTTGTCAGGACCCTATCTGATGCAGTGACTCAGGGGTTCTTAACTGAGACCTCAAAGCACACTGGGCAATGTCTGGGGACATCAATGATTATCACAACTTGGAGAATACCATTGGCTTCCAGTGGGTACAACCTATGGAAGCTGCCAAACATCCTACAATGCACAACAAAGTATGATCCAAGCCAAAATGTCAGCATTGCCAAGGTTGAGAAAATGCTCATTAACTGAAAATATGGCTAAGAAACAGCACAAATCTGTGACAGAAATAAATGCTCATTTCAACAAAAGATATTAGGGACAGTTAGAGTTCAACCATTTCAAGCAAACAAATATAATTTTATATTACATATCAAAGTAAATTTCAGAGTCATTCACAAGGTCACAGATTTCACACAATGAGAACTCTAGAATTAACACTTTATCACAAAACTCAAATCTAAGTTTTAGTTACTATAACTTTTTATTAATTTACTCATAATTATAGGCATCTGTTGCTTAATATCAGCTATGTTTTCCCAAAAATCAGATATTCTATGCAAGTGTTTGTTAGTTGTTCAGTTGTGTCCAACTCTTTGTGACCCACGGACTGTAGCCTGCCAACCTCCCATGTCCATGGGATTCTCCAAGCAAGAATACTGGAGTAGGTTGCCATTTCCTTCACCAGGGTATCTTCCCAACCCAGAAATCAAATCTGATCTCCTGCATTGCAGGCAGATTCTTTATTGTCTGAGTCACCAAATATTTAAATGGTAAAAATATATGTTCATATCAATCTGAAATCCTCAAGCATAGTAAAACATAGTAAAATGCCTATATGTACATAACAAACTAAGATGGAAATACTTTAAAACTGGCTTCCAATCTCAAAGCAATTCATATTTGCTAACAAGTAGTTTCTGTGCTAGAAGTGGTCCAGCCTCTCCTAGTTCCAAAACCTCCATCAACCTTGTGGATATGTGGTACAGTTTCTAAAATGCCCACACGTGCTTCTGCCATTCTACCAATTGCATCTGGAATATAACTGAAAACTTATCTTGTTAAATATATTGTTAATGTTATATAGAGCTTTGGGAATATAAATATAATTTTTCTTAAAAGCAGTCACCTGAAAAATGTATTGAGAGATTTGTATATCCTATGACTGTTAAAAATCAGGAAAATGTTAACTAGGCATTAGGCATTCTGTGGATTACAATTGTTCACCTCCTGGTTCAGTATCCCACTGTTAGCTAACTCAGTCAGTTCTAACAGATCAGAAGCAAGTGGCACAAGGAGCCCCTCTGGATGTCAGGCATCCAATAGTCCTCACACTATTAGAATTGCAGTACACTCTGGGAATTTGCTTCGCTTTTCACTTGCAAAAGAAAAGATCCCAAGTACAATGTGCTTTATCTTCAGAACCAGTTCATCAGAGCAACAATGATGGGGGCTGTCTGTGGGGCTGCAAAGGGTAATTGAGCACCTGCATAGGAGAGACAGCTAAGAAGAAAAATATTACGCAAGACTCTTCCTGGGGACATTTTATAATCTAGCTAAACATCAAATTTCTGGGTTGTTAGCATACTGCAACAAAAGCATCAAGCTTTGTATATTAACACAACAAACCAGTGAGCTCTTTCTCTTTACTGTAAGACTCATGCCCCAATATTTTATCAATTATCACATAATTTCATCTTCTTTTTACCTTTTTGACCAGTACTATGTTTAGATTTGATGATTTTTTTTCTTCTTTTTTTGCCTTCAGTGCCCACATTCACCTAATTAGTGATAAGGGGCCTGGAGCTATCAATGCATTAGAATCTTGGTTCCTGTGGTTAACTAACTAATCCAGCTATGTTAATTTATCTTTGCTTTCACTTGACATGTAGTTTGTCAGACTGGGTCCAAATAGTCCCCTTAGTCAACCTGAGGTGATCTATATCTGTTAAGTCAATTGCTCCTCCAAGGAAGGTCATTCCTAGCTGAATGTAATAAACCAGGGCTTTGTAAAAACCTAGAGGAGTGGGATGGGGAGGGAGGTGGGAAGGAGGTTCAAGAGGGAGGGGACATATATGTACCTATGGCTGATTCATGCTGATATTTGGCAGAAACCAACACAATTCTGTAAAGCAGTTATCCTTCAGTTACAAAATTATTAATTTTAAAAAGGGGCTGGGGCACTGAGATGACCCAGAGGGATGGTACAGGGAGGGAGGAGTGAGGGGGGTTAGAGATGAGGAACACGTGTATACCTGTGACAGATTCATGTTGATGTATGGCAAAACCAATACAATATTGTAAAGTAATTAACCTCCAATTAAAATAAATAAATTTATATTAAAAAAATAAAAAGTCAATCAAAAAAGTGTAGCTCTCAGTACATAATTATTACCTGAATGATTATTCTTAGCTTGTTTACATCATATTGCCACTTATTCATGATTTTTTAAAGAAATTTAAAGAGTTGCTGACCAGCATTTACACTTTTAAAATAGCTGAACTTTCCTCGTGGTGCAGGGGTTAAGAATCCGCCTGCCAATGTAGGGGACACGGGTTCAATCCCTAGTCCGAGAAAATTCCACACACCCCAGAGATCAACTAGGCCTGTGTGCCGCAACTACTGAGCACATGCTCTAGAGCCTATGTTCCGCAAGAGAAGCCATGGCAATGAGAAGCTCAAGCATGACAACAAAACGTAGCCTGCACTCGTGTGACTAGAGGAAGCCCAGGCACAGCAACAAAGATCCAGTGCAGTCATGAAAATAAATTAATTAAAAAATAAAAATGAAATAGTATTGAAAACATCAGATTGTATTCAAGGAGTAAGATGAACATTAACTCAAGAAACTTTTGTTTCAGCTTATACACACTCGCACACATGCGTACCACACACACACACACACACATAATGTATTACATAATGCATAATACATACACATATGTACATAAAATATATGTACATATATATGTGTACATATAAAGCATTTTAATTCTAGATTATAATTACAGAAATTTTGAAAATCACTGATTCAAATAATTTTTTATTTTCTTCTGCACTTTATTACAATACTATGACGACTGATACATTTCCCCACATTTTCAACTGATAAGAGATTCCTCCAGTAAACACGCACCCCACTTCTGACACTGTCCATAACATGGCCTGTAGATACTATGTGCTCAATAAATGTTAAAGAATTTGCAGTTGAATAGAAGTTTCAAATCTAGTCAAGTAGAGATTTGGGGAAAATTCTTGACTCTTAAGGTTAGTATTTTACTTATATAAAATATTTTCTGGATATCCCTGGTCTTAGATGAAAAAATGAAAACTTGGATTAAATAGTACCCAATTTGGTCTGGGCCCTCTACCAGAATTCTACTTTATTACTTGCTTTCATCAGGAGCAGGCAAAACACAATAATAAAAAGTCCTATTGGAATTTTAATTTATAAATAAGCCATGGTTTTGGAATACCCAAATACAAAAACATGTGAGGCTTGTGCTATAAAAAGTACAAAATTGTGAAGAAACATGATACTACATTATAGTAAACATAATATCATATGAGTTTGACATAATAACAAAATGGCTTTGATTCCTAGGTCTCTCATTGATGACTTTGACAAGTATTTATGTCTGCTTCTTGGTATTTAATTAGAGTTACGTTTCTTGATTTTAGAGTGCCTGGACCTTATCTTACCTTAAGTTTTGAATCAAAAGAAGAAAAGACCAGAAATGATTAGAGATGTTTTATAAGGAACATTCTCAGGCTCAAAGACATAGAAAACAAACTAGTGATTACCAAAGGGTGAGGGAGGGTATGATACTGGGATTAACAGATACAAACTAATATATATATAATTAATAAACAACAAGCTCTTACTGATGTTCAAATAAATCATAAACCATAATGGAAAATAATATGGAAAAGAACATGTATATATATGTATGACTTCCCTGGTAGCTCAGTTGGTAAAGAATCTGCCTGCAATGCAGGAAACCCAGGTGCGATCTCTGGGTGGGGAAGATCCCCTGGAGAGGGAAATGGCAACCCACCCCAGTATTCTTGCCTGGAAAATCTCATGGACAGAGGAGCCTGACAGGCTACAGTCCATGGGGTCGCAAAGAGTTGGACATGACTTAGCAACTAAACCAACCTTATTTGGAATACAGGAGGCATGAGAGATTTTTGCCCAATAATCCACATCTAAAACACTATAAGGATCTGCTTCTCAAAGCAATCATACCGGGGCACAGCTAGAGATCCTTACTCATCAAAGAAATACTTGTTAGTGTTTAACATACTGAACTATAAGACTAGAAGTTAGACTAGAAGGTATAAAGGTTTCCAGCAAAAATGTCATAGCACCAAGAACTTTTTGTTTAACTTTAATTTAATCAGAAGATGTCATTCCTCTAGTGGCAAGGATTAGCAGTTAGTATAAATCATATATTCATGGAGCAACTGTCCCTCGGGGAACACAAGAGTTATTTTAGGAGCTCTCCATATTTAATTTTAATTTAATCTTCAAAAATTCTGTAAAGCATAGGTATTTTTATACTCAGCAATGAAAGGAAAAGTGAGTTGCATGAATCTAAGTAACTCCCTAGGGTCATCCACTTAACTATTAACATAT
This sequence comes from Ovis aries, assembly GCF_016772045.2. Classification (NCBI taxonomy): domain Eukaryota; kingdom Metazoa; phylum Chordata; class Mammalia; order Artiodactyla; family Bovidae; genus Ovis; species Ovis aries. The sequence continues at coordinate 48,547,180 of NC_056066.1, read as the reverse complement.
TCTGGATTTAAACATTCTCTCACGCCCATTTTCTTTAAACCATACCATAGCATCCTGGCTAGTCTCTCAGAGATTTAAAAGCTTTGGCCATGATATGCTCAAACACCTTTTCATACATTTGTGCAGTGCTCTCATTGGCCAGATCAGAGTTAAGTACCCATCTTTGGAGTCAAGGATCAGGTCAAGATCCTCAGAAGGACATTTGGGCACTATTCAAAATACGTCTTGAAAATGATAGATATCCACAATAATCGCTGGGTATCCAAGCCATCTGTACATACCCCTAAAATAGTCTTTATGTTATTACATTGTAATGTTTCATGTGTTTGTCTTCCTCTACTGGCTATAATTACTTTGATATGTGGGTCTGGGCTCAGTAGCTCAGTCATGTCTGACTCTTTTGGACCTCATGGACTGTAGTTAGCCAGGCTCCTCCATCTGTGAGATTTCCCAGGCAAGAATACTGGAGTGGGTTGCTATTCCCTTTTCCAGGGAATCTTCCTGACCCAGGAATAGAACCTGCGTCTCCTGCATTGGCAGGTGGATTCTTTACAACTGAGCTTCTTGGGAAGTCTTTACTTTAATATATAAAATAGCAATTAGCAAACATTTTTCCTTGGATTAATTTAAAAGCATTCAAACTTTAACTCAATTCACTTCTACCATAGTCAATAAATTTAAATAGTTCTACTGAAAAACCCTGAGATTCTATATCAATAATAGTAATAGCAGCGATTATTATTATTATAGCTACTATATTTAGCAGTTATTATGTGCCAGATAGGGCTTCCCTGATGGTTCAGCAGGTAAAGAATTCATCCGCAATGTAGGAGACCTAGGAGACATGGGTTCAATCCCTGGGTCAGGAATATCCTCTAGAGGAGGGCATGGTAACCCACACCAGTATTCTTGCTGGGAAAATCCCATGGAGAGAGGAGACTGGCTGGCTATGGTCCATGGGATTGCAAAGAGTCAGACATGACTGAAGTGACTAGCACATCACAGAGCGCATATGCCAGATATTATGCTAAGTATTTTGCAAATATTCTCTTTTTAAATCTTCATGATATCCTGTAAGATAAATATTACTTTCTCAAAGATACAGATGGATGGCAGATTTTAAAAGTTCAGCATACTGAAGAAGGTCACTGAGCCGATACATTGTGAAGACAGAGCCTAACTATTCTGAGTCCAGGGAGCCCTTTTTTTTAACTGGTATGTGACACTGCCTTAACCAGTATGCAAGCTTCTTTAGACCCATTCCTTTGATACTGTCATTAATTTAATCTAAATAGTTTATTCTTATCAAACATACTCCCACAAGCCTCATGCTATTAATTTCACAATGTCAATAAAGAGTTACTTTCTTTGACTTGTAAATAGTGATGCTGAGGCTTTCAGAAAGAAAAAACACAATAGTGCCTGATTATACTTTATCTGAACCACATCCCATGTTTTCTACCTCTCATTTCTGTCCTCTTCATTGGAACATCAAACATGCAAAATTTATTTATTTATATGTTTATTGGAAACATTATAAATATTATGTTATGAAGAATAAAATGTTAATGAGGTAAAAGTGCATTTAATATGCTAACTTTCAAAAAGTTTTGACTTCTATGCCATCCATAAAGCATTTCCCAGCATGAAACCTCACTTCTTTAGAAGACCAAATGCTAGCAATGGAAAAAAATGATTGATTAAAATAAGAACATTATGCAAGAGAAAATAAATCTGGGATCAGTTGGTTGAGGTTTTTCCACTGTATTTCCAAATGTTTCAGTAGCAACAGAAGTTAGGTAAACAAAGGATAGAAATGTACCTTACTCTCAAAATAATCTGAACAATTATGACTCAGAAAAGAGTCATACTACAGACTTCAAAAAAATGTTCATGTGGCTGAGAAGGTTACAGAATACTGAGCATCATTAGGAAAAGTATGGGAAACAGAGCAGAAAATGTTATCTGTCTCATCTGTGGAAAAGTGGTTTACCCACATTTGGGGTCATAGGTATCATTTGGTCACTGTAGCTAAAAAAAAAAAAAAAAGAGAGAGAGAAAGAGAGAGAATTGGTGCAGAGACAACCAGAGAAGAGCTGTTAAAATGGACAAGGAGTTTCTTTATGAGAACAGACTAAGAAATAGTATTCTTAGGTCGGAAAAAGACAAAAACTGTAAAGGAATATACCAAAGACTTTAAAAGCATAATGTATTTGGCTAGCAGGAACGCAGTTTACCATTAACATTGAAAATATTTCAGAGTAATAGAGAAAAAAAGTCTCTGTGATTAACAAGCATATCAAGTTTATTATCCAGTTTTGATGCATGATACAGGATGCTTGGGGCTGGTGCACAGGGATGACCCAGAGGGATGGTATGGGGAGGGAGGTAGGAGGGGGGTTCCGGATGGGGAACACGTGTACACCCGTGGCAGATTTATGTTGATGTATGGCAAAACCATAAATATTATAAAGTAATTAGCCTCCAATTAAAATAAATAAATTTATATCAAAAATAAATAAATAATTTCACAAGATTATTTCATTGATAACAGCATGAATTGAGTCAGAGGTCAAGAAGCAATTAATTTGCAGATATGCAACAGATTACTAAGTGTGGACCAGAGATTGCTGGCCCAGGTTTTTTGTTCTAATATTGTCATGAAAAGCAATCATGAAATTGCTTCCATGAGACATGCTTTCTTACTATTAGCAAAAACAGAAACTATACTCTTAGAGAAGAGAACTAGCCAACTAAATTAAATTAACAAGCCTCGAGTTATCAAGGTCCCACTGAGGACTTACACCCTTCCACCAAACCAGTAAGATCTGCCTGTAACTAGGTGAAGCAAGCTCTGGATGCTCCCTTTACGACTATCATTTAGATTTATATCAATGGATCAGTCACACAGAAGCATACTAAAAGGACATCTGGTGAGCTGATTGTGTTGGAATCACCTGTGGTTTCCAATGATGTCTGCTCACTTCTGTTCATGTTCACTTTCTCTTCATTCCACTGCTCATCTCTCAGTGAAAGTATGAGAACTATAACTGGTATATTCAGAGTCCTTTCATAGTGTTATAAAAATTATCCCCAAAGAAAATTCATAAAAGAGGCCAAGGAGATACATTGCTGATGGACCAATTAAACAAGTGTCACTATGTCTTGACTTATGGGCTAATGCTTCTTTTCACAGTCCAGAGGAGTGAGAATCTTGAAGACAGAGCCAATGATCAATTTATTGTTAGTTGACTGCCTCTGTAACCTGAACCACTATTGTTCCAGTAGACATTTGATGAATTGAATTAAGAAAGTTTAGAAATGAAGCTAGCCAGAAGGTATAAAGGGGAAAGCATTGCAGAGAGGCTATGAGACAGGAGCAGCCCATAGACGTAAGATTAGAATGGAGTTACATAAATTGTTCAGCTTTGCACACTAGTTTAAATGAGTCCTCTTGTCTTTTGAAGATCACCTGCTCGTAGTTTAAGGAAATAAGCGCTCTTTTAATTTCAAACATTCCTCAGTAAAACAAAACTCCTGATTTCAGGGGCTGTGTGTTAGCTCTTGCTATCAAACAGAAGGAATAAGCCTACTTGAGGAGAAATCATGAAATTGGCTAACATCTACAAGTTCTCTTCAGTATGCTGTGATTAAAACGACATCGCCAGAGGTGGACTTGTTTGTTTGTAAGATTGTTGCTTTAATTTGGTCATTATTTCTGAAGTTGCCAGGGAAAAAAACCTCTAAGGGTAGGTTTCCCCTTAAATATAATGTGTTTCATTCTTTTAAACATTTATTACTATTAGCCCTGGAATCTGGTTTCTCTATTATTTGGGGAATGGTTGGCTGTTTCCCAAGAAGGCAGTTTGATGACTCCAGGACACCAAGTATCCAGAATTGTTCTACTGGGTAATTCAGTAAGTGCCAGGCATTCTCCCTCAAGACTATTAAACATGAGCTTTGCATTCTAATATAACTGGACAGAAGCTATTTTAATAGTGGACCTTTAATAGTGAAAATTGCAGCCACACAAATGGAAGAGACTGACAATGCAATAACCATTTATGTTTAGTTTTGAAACAAGTCACATGCTTATTTCAAGTAAATTGGCCTGATTAAGATTCTTTGGGAAAGAGGCCATAGAGGGATAGAAAGTAAAAGATCTCAGGAGGATTCTAAGGCATGAAAGCAGATCTCAGTCTACTAACTATGCTCTTAGGGGAGCACAAATGCAGTAGGTTACATTCCCAGATATTTCAATCCTTGTGTGATATTTCCAGTGTTTTTGCCCATCAACTTACCATGAAAAGTTCTTGCTAAGGAAAAACACTGACTGATGAGACTACTGCCTTTCTATTTGTCAACCTACTTTACAAAGTAATGACCGACTAAAGTGTGACAAGCCCACCCAAAGAAAATCAAGGCAGCAATCTTGCCTTAATGAATCTATGGGACCTTGAAATAATATCATCTGGAAAGTTCTGAATTTACTCTATAACTTTTATCACAGTTTCCTTAAAACTTGTGGGTAAATTCTTCCAATCTTCAAGTTAAAATACAAAAAAATTTAAAACACAAGTAATTTATAATGCATATATCTAATTTCTACTTCAGTTCAAGATAGCAGCTTAAGATTTGTCTTTACTTCACAACAAACAACTCTATGAGGCAAGATTATTCATAACTTTATTAATATATATGAAGCAACTGAGGGTCAGAGATATTAAACAATTTGCCCAGGGCCATGCAACTAATTAATAAAGGCTCGGGATTTGATTCCATAGTTATTCTCACCATCAGAAGAACTTGATTCTTGTCAATAAAGACCTTAGTATGAAGCTCATTCCTAACAATTTAGGATTCCTTTGGGAAAATGGTGGCTTCTCCAAAGTAGCCTATCCATATTTGACTGTCCTTGGCAATAACAAACACTATTTCAAAAAATTTTTCAGATGTTTATTGAATCCCCACTATATTTAAGGCACTGTTCTAGGCCCTACATTGGGTGCCGTGCAGAACACTGTCCAGACTTAAAGGGCCTATTTGTGTGTGCTAAGTCACTTAGTCGTATCTGACTCTGTGCGACCCCACGGACAGTAGTCCTCCAGGATCCTCTGTCCATGGGATTCTCCAGGCAAGAATACTGGAGTGGGTTGCCACTTCCTTCTCCAAAACCCAGGGATTGAACTCACATTTCCTACTTCTGTCTCCTGCATTGCAGGTGAATTCTTTTACCACTAGCACCACCTAGAAAACCCTAAAGGGACTACGAAAATTATCAAACCTAAACATCATACTTTTTTTATGTTAAAGTCTTCAAAATTCAAGACACTAGATTTCTGGCTTGTAGTCACAAAGCTAGTTAGTTGTAGAATTGAGACTAGAACTTCTGACATCTAGAACAGAGCTTCTTTGTGATACAATTTTGGAAAGTCAAATATAAATCTTTGCCTTGAAGGAACTTACAGTCTAAATGAGAAAACAGAATGCAAAACCATGAAGTGATAAGTGATGTACAAATTCAAATTCCAGCAACAAACAATTCTACTCCTGGGTATATATCTCAAAAAAAAAAAAAAGGATCCACTAATTCAAAAAGATACATACACCCCAATGTTCATAGAAGCATTATTTACAATTACCAAGACATGGACGCAATCTAGGTGTCCATCAAATAATGAATGGATGAAGAAAATTTGGCATATATACATATATATACAATCAAATATTACTCAGCCATAAAAAAGGACAAACGTTTGCTATTTATACAAAGCATTGTGAATGGGCTTGATGGGAGGGACATTATGCTAAATGAAATAAATCAAAGACAAATATAAGCATTGCTCATATGTGGAATCTAAAAAAATAAACCAAACTAGTAAATATAACAAAAAGAAACAGACCCACAGATATAGAGAAGAAACTAGTGGTTACCAGTGGGGAGAAGGAAGGGTGTAGAAAAAAAATAAGAGTAGGGGAGCAAGAAGTACAAGGTATTAGGTATAAATAAGCTACAAGGATATATTGTCCAACATGGGGCTGTAGCCAATAGTTTAAAATAACTACAGATTGAGTATGCTGCTGCTGCTGCTGCTGCTAAGTCGCTTCAGTCGTGTCTGACTCTGTGCGATCCCATATTTGGCAGCCCACAGGCTCCCCCATCCCTGGGATTCTCCAGGCAAGAACACTGGAGTGGGTTGCCATTTCCTTCTCCAATGCATGAAAGTGAAAAGTGAAAGTGAAGTTTCTCAGTCTTGTCCCACTCTTAGCAACCCCATGGACTGCAGCCCCCCAGGCTCCTCCATCCATGGGATTTTCCAGGCAAGAGTGCTGGAGTGGGGTGCCATGAGTATAGTCTTTAAAAATTATGAATCACTGTTATACAGTTGTAACTTATATAATACTGCATAGCAACTATACTTCAATTTAAAAAGAACAAATTATTTGGAGAATTCTAATTCTACCTAAAAAATAAAATTTTAAAGTTCCAACAAAGATATCAAGGCAAGCTGTCACAAAAGTACATTACGGCCAAATAAGTGTTAGGATTCAAAAGTGAAAATTTAGTGTAAGCTGAAAAGTCATCCTCAAGGAGAAAGAAGATAATCTTGATCATGTGGAAAGTCACTGATAGAAGATAAATGGGAAATTGCTCACCTGGTGGAAATTATATATTAATAAGTAAAAGCATAGAAGCAGGAAGATTAAGACAGAATGAGGATCCAAGTAGAATTTCTATGAGCCTCCTATCCTTGATAATTGCATGTATCTTCTCCAATCTACCTGGTTTCTATAGGTTCCATCTACCAGTGAATTCTAAATCATTATGGTACCTGGTACATATTAAGAGTTCCACAGTGTTTTTGATGAAGGAAAGAACGAAGAGGGAGAGAGAAAGGAAGGAGGAAGAAGTTAGAATTACAGAATGAATAACATCAGATAAGATAATGAAATAGTCCCTTTAGGATGAAAAAAAAAAAAGATAAAAAAATAAAAGTAAAGGACTTCGCTCACTCTCTGCCTACATCCAAAGTTATCAACAGTCCCCAAAAAAGCATAGCTAGAGCCTATCAGCACAGTACTAATAACAGCATATTTATCAGCCCACTAACATCATCTAGTAATGGTAAACTGCTTCAAATTGCAGACAGCCTTCACCAGCTAAAAGGCGCTTTCCAATTTGAGGCAGGGAAGAGGTGTTCAAAAGGAGGAAGGAGTTGGAGGATGCATGTTAGTGAGAAATTTTTTCAAACATCCATATACACTTAGTGATAAAATGCTTCTACGCTAGCATCATTTCCTCTACAGACAATGTAACTTTCCTTAGATCCACACAAAATTGCTGCCAGGCTGAATATCTAAGCTAATCTAACAATACATCCCCTCAGTAGGTGAGGGATAAGCTGAACAGCAGCTAATCAGACATAATGGAAAGCTGAGCCTAAGAAGTGGTCCACGGTTACCCATGTGGTGGCATCCTGTCAAGACCAGAGTTCTGGTGGCATAGTTCTTTTCTAGAGCAGTTCATTGATAGGCACTTAATGCTGAACTATGTTGAAAGGACAGTCTCAGTGCTGAGCCACACTAAAAAGTTGATAAAGTTTGTATTAAATGACTAGTTTTATCTTACATGGAAAGATCAAAATAATCACTGTTCAGATGATATTCCTGTTAAACAGGAATATTTAGCAGCTGACATGCTGGTTATTTAAGAAATCTTCATGTTCTGCTAGCTGAAGTGGAGACAGAGACCCTCTGAGGCTCTTGATTAAATAGATATTGGAGGAAGCAACCTTCATATTCCACCTGTGTGGTGACACTGAGGTGATGACAGCCCAGACAAAGTCTCTTTACAAGTTCTGGTAGCTTTGACCTGTGCTCCAGTGGTAACATAGAGACTTGGAGACACCGTCAGGGAACCTTAAAAGAAAGTGTGGATGTTGACCACAAATGTTGAACAGATCAAAACAATCATAAAGGAGAGAATGAATCAGTCAGAGGCAACATGTATGTGAAGATAAAGTTTATCTTTTTTCCCCCTTAAAAGTGAATTTATGGACTCGAAATGGACAAAGTAACCAAAATAGTGACTCTTAAATCCAGCAAAATCCAGCAATGCCTTGGAAGTCTGGGCTATTTGCTGGAATTTTTTTTTTTTTTTTACTTTACAATATTGTATTGGTTTTGCCATACATATTTCTTAATGAAATTCTCTAAAGGGTATATGGGAAAGAGTAATTTATTTTAGGGTAGTGCCATTTGTCTACAGACAAAACCTTTCGGTGTGTTTCTCTGGATTTGTATCACATAGATAGAGTTTCCCTAGAGAAATACTGAGTAGCCACTTGAGCTCTAAGGTAGAACCAGACAACTCTGTGTGAAGAGAAAATACATGTGGCCTCAGTTGTGGAGTAGTGCCCACGTGACCTGTGCCCATGACCCCCTAGCCTTAATGTTGGTAGTTCTTTGCCCAGGAACGCTCTCCTCCCACTACCCCCCAAGTCAGCTGATTTTCTTCTTTTATGCCTGGAAATAGCCTCTATTTTCAAATTTGGATATAGGCATCAACCCCTGGCTCAGGAAGCAAATGTCTCTTCAGCTACAGAGCCCTTCCAGGCACTCCCATTCCTTAGGATACAGAAGGTATTATTTAAAAAATAAAAATTTTTGTCTCCTCTTTGCACAAGGAATTAACCTGAGTACCTGCTGGACTTCCTTGTTGGCTCAGACAGTAAAGAATCTGCCTGCAATGCAGGAGACCTGAGTTTGATCCCTGGATTGGGAAGATTCTTTGGAAAACGGAATGTCTACCCACTCCATTATTTTTGCCTGGAGAATCCCATGGACAGAGGAGAGTGGCTGGATATAGCCCATGGGGTTACAAAGAGTCAGACATGACTGAGCAACTCACTTTCACACTTTTACCTGCTGAGGACATCTCCTAGTCAGTATGTGGCCTGTGAGACCACTCTGTGTCCTCCTAAGAAGCTGGATTTCATGCACAGTCAAGAAGGCAAGTGCTTGAGGCATATAAGCAGTCCAGAGGGGACAAATCTATGAATGTGGGAACTTAGCTAGAATAAATTCTTGTATACATCATTATAACACCTTAGCTGTAATTAACACCAGGTGTGCTGCTTCTCCCAGAATGATTTCCTCTGGTATGACACACATCTATAGCCAACACCAGAGGGGCCCCACAGCAGCTGCAGCCTCATACATGGAAAACTCCATAAAGATTTTTTAACTCTGCAAGGAAAAAAGTACATCAGAAAAGTTTTCAGCAAATATTAATATAACAAGGCAGAGAGCCGTTTTTCTTCTTTAGTAATTTAGTAATTATCCATAGGTCCTTGACTGCCAGGATAGTTCTTCATCTACTAAATTTTCAAGTTAATTATCCAGTTCATGCTGGCCTTAGTAATTGAGTAATAAGTGCACTGTTTTTTTGTTTTTGTTTTTTCTGAAAGTAGAGTTGGTGGGGTATGCAGCTTTATATACTTTTTCTTTAGCAATCTTTTAAAAATTTAATTAATTTTCAGAAAAATTGTAAGAATAGTACCAAAAAGTTCTATATCTAGATATTTATGTTTTACCCAGACAAGTCACCACCAATATTTGACTGCATTTGCTTTGTAATTCTCTCTCAATGTATTCATGCAAACACAGAGAGCAGGTTTTTTTTTTTTTTTCTGAACCATTTGACAATAAGTTGTAGATATCATACATTTTAACCCTTAAAAACTTCAGTGTATATCTCCTAAGAATAGGGGCATAATTTTACACTATATAATTATCATAATTAGGACATTTAACATTGATAAAATATCCCATAATCCATATTACAGCTAATCCATAATACATATTTAAATTTCACCAACTTACCCAATATGTCCTTTATAGTGATTTTCCTCTTCCCTGCACCAAGTACATAATTCAGTCCAAATCCAGGATCACCAGTGGCATTTAACTGTCATATCATTTTAGTTTCTTTTGAGAGACTCACTAGAAAGAGTTCCTCAGTCTTTCTTTGCCAGCATGATATTAACAACACTTTGAATGAAGAGAGGGCTGTGATTTTATAGCTTGTCTCTTACTTAGCTGATCTGAAATTTCCTAGGATTAGGTCAGTTTGTGAAAATTTGGCAGGAATACCACACAGATGATGTGTTCTTCTCACTATATCCCATTAAAGCATATCTAATATTAGTTTGTCCCACTGCTAATGATGTGAACTTTGATTATAAGTTATCATGGTGTTAACCAGGGTTTGTCCACTGATAAATTACTACGTTTCCATTTGTAATTAATGTATAAAATCTAGGGATATAACTTTAAATTGAGACTATATAAATGTCCTCTTTCTCATTAACATTTCATTTTTTAAAGCATTCATTGATGAGCCTGACAAAACTGTGATGGTCAAACTCCTACATTCCAGAAAAAGGAAGCTCTCCCATAGAATGTAAACTAGCAAACTCACTTTTACATGTTAGAGATGGCAAATGACCTGGCATGTTTTAGTAGCTAACCTGTTATACCAGAATTTTCTGGCTGGCCTCTGTTATTTTTCTAGAATAAAAATGGGGCCCTTTATTGAGAATTCTCTAGGACATAGCAGATTACCTTTGTGCTATAATGGTATAGCACAAAATATAACTGATATATTTTTCTATTTGTCATAATTTAACAACACTTAACATAGTATATGCTAAATTCTAAGCACTCTTTATTCTTTTCTGGGTTCAACTCTCTGTTTTGTTTTGTTTAACTGGAAGATGGCTGCTTTACAATGTTGTGTTGGTTTCTGCCATACAACAACACAAATCAGCCATAATTTTATACATACATCCCCTTCCTCAGGAGCCTCCCTCCCCCATCCCATCTCACCCCTCTGGGTCATCACAGATCATCAGGCTGGGCTTAGGCACTTGTTTAAATGCTTTAAAAATATTAACCATTTAAAAAACATTATTATAAGCTTATGAGGTAGGTACTATTATTACTACAATTTTACAGATAAGGAAATGGAGGCAGTGGACCTGAGTAATGTGTTTAAGTTTAAGAAGCTTATAAAATCAATGTATCAGCTTGGGCTTCCTGGTGGCTCAGTGGTAAAGAATCTGCCTACTAATATGGGCTTCCCTGATAGCTCAGTTGGTAAAGAATCTGCCTGCAATGCAAGAGACCCTGGTTTGATCTCTGAGTTGGGAAGATCCCCTGGAGAAGGGATAGGCTACCCACTCCAGTATTCTTGGGCTTCCTCTGTGGCTCAGCTGGTAACAAATCCATCTGCAATGCAGGAGACCTGGGTTCAATCCCTGGATTGGGAAGATCCCCTGGAGAAGGGAAAGGCTTACCCATTCCAGTATTCTGTGCTGGAGAATTCCATGGACTGTATCATCCATGGGGTTGCAAAGAGTTGGACATGACTGAGCAGCTTTCACTCATCACAGCAGGAGATGTGGGCTCAATCCCTGGTCCAGGGATCCCACATGCCTTGGAGTAACTAAGCCCATGCCACAGTAAGAAGTCCATGCAACACAACTAGAAAGTAGCCCCCACTCCCTGCAACTAGAGAAAAGCCCATGCAACAGTGAAGACCCAGTATAGCCAAAAACACTTTTTAAAGAAACAAAAAAATAGTTAATTAATTCAAAACCACGTTAATTCATAATTTTTTGATCATACTGAAATGTATCATTCCATAGCAGTGTGACTCCAGAAATGTGTATCTTTAAACCTTTATAATATGCTACCTCAGCACAGATGTACTAATTTTTTTCTCCAGTTCTAAGATGTTTTGACAATATCAGTGAAAAGAAACTATAGCAAACAAATTACCTGTCATTTTTGAATCAAATGATACCAAATGATATTGTTGCTAATGCTGTCCCCAAAGGAAAGGATCATAAAGACAGAGGTATCCAGAAAATCCAGCTAGGGGAGAGGGTTAAAGGTTGATAACAAAGTTGGACCAGGAACGTGAGAGAAAATCTGGGGAGGAATAGCTTCTATATGGCCTTTGGAGCACCTGTCTTGATCCCTCCAAAAGTGGAAGGCGAATCTGAGTTTCTGAGGGAGGCTTTGAGTGAACTGAGAACTAGAGAAGAGAGGACGCCAATTTGGGCAGCTCATCCTGAGAGGCATGATGTGCCCAAGAACAGGAGAAAGGTATAGCTGAGGAAGATGACAATGGATGGGGTGAGGTATGGGACATGAGGCAGGAATATCAGCAAGAGTACCAGTGTGCCATCTGGGTCAACAGTAACCTGCTGCTCAGCCTTGTCAGCCACAAGTGACTGCTGAGTCAAGGAGAAACCAGACCTTTCCTAGCCTATGGGGAAGGATGTTCACATATCCCTTCCCATTGCCTTTCTCCAAGCAGTGTAACAGCTATTACAACCGGATCAGTGAGTTATATTTATTCAAAGTGTTTTAAAATGTTATAAATATAGGTTTGCTAACTGCCCTCTATGGTCTCTTTATGCATGAATTTGGAGGCCAAGGAGAACAAGATACCATCCCCACTTCAACCACTTCAGCTCAGCTTTTAATTGCTTTATCTTTTAGGATTCTCTGGGGACTGTCATTTGAAGAAAAAGAGGTGGAATAATGCAACTAAATATCACCATGATGAAGCATTCGCATTTATCTAATAAATAATAAAAGAGTAGCATGTAGAATTTGAGAACATGCTAGTTCTAGTTCTGACTAGTTATGAGTGGCCTCATCTAAGGTGAAAGATGACAGATAAATGGAAAATTCCTTCTGGGCTTTTCCATATACAGTCAGCTCTCCAAGTTGTGAATGTTTGTTGTGGTAAACAATGTTTGCCAAATGTTGCATATGCTTCCTGATATTCTATGGGCCCCTTGGAGTTCAGAAGGGCCATGGGACTAGATCTCATCATGACCTTTGGATATAAGACAGGTGTGTCACATCTGGGCCAAAGCACATAAGAGCTGGAGTGAGTTCTCTGTGTGTTTTTGTCATATGTTTCCATAACCATAGAGGCCTCGTGTTGTGATCAGGGAACTCAAATGGAAGCAACCTGGGCCATTCAATCACTACATGAAGCTCAGCTGCCTTGGAATAAGAAATAAATTTGTTCCATTAAGTTATTGACATGTGGAGTTTGTTACTACAACCCCATCTTGCTTATCCCGACTAATATAACTGAAATAAATTGATTTACAGCAGAGAGAATTCCAATATATGTGCTTAAAGCAGTGGTTCTCAGCCAGGGGACACGTGTATCTCCTGCACAGGATATTTGGTAACATTTTACACATTTTTCGTTGTCATAATTGGGGGAGGGGAGGTGTGCTACTGGTGTCTAGTGGGCAGAGGAGAGGAATGCTGCCAAATATTCTGCAACACACATGACAACATCCACAACAAAGCACTTTTTGGCCCCAAATTTCAATAATGCTGAAGCTGAGGAATCTCGGCTAAAGAAGAATAGCACATGCATTTTATGCAGGAAATTATTTACTTTCTACATGAAAATCTACCCAGTAAAGATATATTTGTGCCTATTATCTTTTAAAAGTTTTCCAAAAATCATTTATTTCATAGAATTTTGAAATTCAGCCCAATTGAAAAATCACTATGGTGCCTTTTTCTCCATTTTCATAAAACAAGGAAACATCAAACAGCAGTTTAAATAGATCTTTACTGTACACTTGGCGTGTCTTCACTTCTTCCTTTTCATAGATTTATAATGCTTATTCAGGAGGGATTTCATAATCCAATTCCCTCATATTTTTTTTTAGAATAATAAACCATTGCAGAATGTCTGTAACAGAACTCATCTCACTGTTCTTTCCACTGCATCACAGTGTTCTCCTTCATTACAAAGCACTAGGTAGAGGTCTGAGGAATGTAAACAGGGAGGATAGGATGGATGGCAGAGCATCATGTTCAAAGAAGATGCATAGTTTCCAGGTGAGAGTGTTTGGTTTCGACGGGAAGGGCAGAATCAGGAAGGGAGAAAGAAAGACTCCCCAGTGAGCTTGCCAACACAGCATGTGTCCATTCATCCACTACTCCACAGACCCATTTAGCCATGTCTGTCTGCATCATCTCGTCTCCCAGGTAAGCATAGAGACATACAAGGTAGATCTGAATCGCAGTTTGGCAAGTGCTGTGAGAAATTTCACAAAGTAATTGAGTGAAAGCTGGATTCAGAGTTGGAATATCTAATGCCAGCTCTGACTCTAACTAATGAGTTATGTGCCTTGATCAAGCCAGCATGGGCCTAAATTTTCTCAATAATCAAAGAGCAGCTACTATAGTTGAGTGCATTTCATAAGTCAAGAACTATGCCAAATGCATTTCATTATACTCTCAAGACCAACCTAGGATCATTGCTCCCCCTTGCAGACTGGGACTCAGAGAGGTAAAGCAACATAATGAGCACAATTAGTAAGAACCAGGATTTGAACCACGATCTACTTGACTACAAAGCCAATATCCTTAATGACTACATTGGCTACCCTCAGTTCTTCGGCTCTGCATCTCTAGCATCCCTCCCCAAATTGTTTCTTTGAGTGATTTGTGGGATCACAAACAATTTGGAGCATAAACTGGGATCCTTTGGCTGGAAATAACTAGCTCAGGCATTTTTATTACTCATCCACAAATCCCAAAGTTGAACCAGGTTGTTTGTAAAATTTGCTAGGGTTTGCTTCTTGCTCTAACAACAACAAAAAACGTGAATACAAAATTGAGAAGCCAGAATCCCACAGGATCCAAACTTAAACTGACATTTTACAGGACATCCAAGTGAACTAGAAATACACAAGGTAAGTGAATTACCTTAAAAATAGGTCTACATGATGGTCTTTGCTTGCAAGCATAGCCAACAGGGTTTATTTTCTACTGCATTTATTTTCTGTGTGTGAAATCTGTGCTTTGAAACATAAAGAAAACAATTGCTTAACACAAAAATAAAGCTGATATCCTCTTTATCCTCTTGGATACCCACTGACTGCCAGACTGCAAGGAGTCATTCTGTAGTAAAATATTTTTAAAGGATGTCTAAACCCAGAACTTTTAAAAGAATGCTCCAAACTCAAATTCATTATCCCCATCTTCGGTATATTTTGAAGATCCCTCCATGGCAATGGGAGATGGGGAGATGGGAGTTAAGAGTATCTTTCTCCTAGTCATCTTCTGTTCCGATGTTCTTCTGATGTATTCTCAAACTTTCTTATCTCATGGCCCCTGTCTGGTATTCACTTCTCCCCGATGTAGACCCAAATGTAAATCTACTTAATGAATTTCTTCAATATGTCACTCATAAAAGAGAAGATTTATGCAATAGAATTATAGTAAAGAGTGAGGATAATGGTGGGAGAGGAACAAACTTGGAACATGAAACAGAAAGCATCTTAAAATTAGTATAAGCCAGCAGTGTTCTTAAAAATATGTAAGCAATTCTCACATTCTGAATTATCCACCTCTCACCCTTGGGGCCCCAGACCTATCTTCCCTTCATTTCACAAAATTTGTCCCCACATGGGCTGCCTATGAAAACCATAAAATTCTTTTACTTTATTATACAGTGCAATTCTGTTCTTTCAGTTTTGATCTAGCCTATCTTGGGCAAGCCTGAGGTTGTGAACTTTGTTTAGAATGTTCAAGGTCATGAAATAGGTTACCTTCTTTGGGAAGAATCGGGCTTCTTGGCTGGAGGATGTTTGTGGTTAAAGTGACAATTGTTATTACAAAGCCTTCCAGAGATAAATGTGACAAAGGGGCTATGTGGGAAATCAGGCAGCCTCTCACTGCTTGGGAAGTTCCCTGTTTTCATCTAATGCTTTCATCACTTTGCTGGCGTTCAAATGCCACAAAGCCTCACCCAACATTAGATTCCTGTGGGAGGAATTTGAGTTCAGAGAGTAAAAGCAGTCCAGTAATAAGAATATGCATATGCATAGTCTTAGAACCAGTTTCCCCATCTGTCAGTCTCTCCTGTCAAAAGCTTCCATAAGCCTCTTATCTTTCTCCATCTGAGGACAGACAGACTGAAAACCACGATCAGAGAAAACTAACCAATCTGGTCACATGGGCCATGGCTTTGTCTAATTCAATGAAACTAGGGCCACCCAGGATGAACAGATCATAGTGGAGGGTTCTGACAAAATGTGGTCCATTGGAGAAGGGAATGGCAAACCACTTCAGTATTCTTGCCTTGAGGACCCCATGAACAGTATGAAAGGGCAAAAAAATAGGACACTGAAAGACGAACTCCCCGGGTTAATATGTGCCCAATATGCTACGAGAGATCAGTGGAGAAATAACTCCAGAAAGAACGAAGGGATGGAGCCAGAGCAAAAACAATACCCAGTTGTGGATATTACTGGTGATGGAAATAAAGTCCGATGTTGTAAAGAGCAATACTGCATAGGAACCTGGAATGTTAGGTCCATGAATCAAGGCAAGTTGGAAGTGGTCAAACAGGAGATGGCAAAAGTGAACATAGACATTTTAGGAATCAGCAAACTAAAATGAACTGGAATGGGTGAATTTAACTCAAATGACCATTATATCTACTACTGTGGGTGAGAATTACTTAGAAGAAAGGGAGTAGCCATCATAGTCAACAAAAGAGTCCGAAATGCGGTACTTGGATGCAATCTCAAAATGACAGGATGATCTCTGTTCGTTTCCAAAGCAAACTATTCAATACTACAGTAATCCAAGTCTATGCCCCAACCAGTATTGCTGAGGAAGCTGATGCTGAACAGGTCTATGAAGACCTACAAGACCTTCTAGAACTAACACCCAAAAAGATGTCCTTTTCATTATAGAGGACTGAACTGCAAAAGTAGGTAGTCAAGAAACACCTGGAGTAAAAGGCAAATTTGGCCTTGGAGTACAGAATGAAGCAGGGCAAAGGCTAATAGAGTTTTTCCAAGAAAACACTCTGGTCATAGCAAACACCCTCTGCCAACAGCACAAAAGAATACTCTACACATGGACATCACCAGATGGTCAACACCGAAATCAGATTGATTATATTCTTTGCAGCCAAAGATGGAGAAGCTCATACAGTCGGCAAAAACAAGGCCAGGAGCTAAGTGTGGCTCAGATCATGAACTCCTTATTGCCAAAATCAGACTTAAATTGACGAAAGTAGGGAAAACCGCTAGACCATTCAGTTCAGTTCAGTCGCTCAGCCGTGTCCAACTCTTTGTGACTCCATGGACCACAGCACACCCAGCCTCCCTGTTCATCACCAACTCCCGGAGTTTAGCCAAATTCATGTCCATTGAGTCAATGATGCCATCCAACCATCTTATCCTCTGTTGTCCCCTTCTCCCCTTGGCCTCTATCTTCCTCAGCATCAGTGTCTTTTCAAATAAGTCAGCTCTTTGCATCAGGTGGCCAAAGTATTGGAGTTTCAGCTTCAACATCAGTCGTTCAAATGAACACTCAAGACTGATCTCCTTTAGGATGGACTGGCTGGATCTCCTTGCAGTCCAAGGGACTCTTAAAAGTCTTCTCAAACACCACAGTTCAAAAGCATTAATTCTTCAGTGCTGAACTTTCTTTATGGTCCAACTCTCGCATCCATACATGACCACTGGAAAAACCATAGCCTTGACGAGATGAACCTTTGTTGGCAAAGCAATGTCTCTGCTTTTTAATAAGCTGTCTAGGTTGGTTATAACTTTCCTTCCAAGGAATAAACATCTTTTAATTCCTTGGCTGCAGTCACAATCTGCAGTGATTTTGCAGCCGCAAAATTAAAGTCAGTCACTGTTTCCCTATCTATTTCCCACGATGTGATGGGACCAGATGCCATGATCTTTGTTTTCTGAATGTTGAGCTTTAAGCCAACTTTTTCACTCTCCTCTTTCACTTTCATCAAGAGGCTTTTTAGTTCCTCTTCACTTTCTGCCATAAGGGTGGTGTCATCTGCAGATCTGAACTTATTGATATTTCTCCAGGCAACCTTGATTCCATTCAGGTATGACCTAAACCAAATCCCTTATGATTATACAGTGGAAGTGACAAATAGATTCAAGGGATTAGATCTGATAGACAGAGTGCCTGAAGAACTGTGGATGGAGGTTCATGACACTGCACAGGAGGCAGGGATCAAGATCATTCCTAAGAAAAAGAAACGCAAAAAGGCAAATTGGTTGTCTGAGGAGGCCTTACAAATAGCTATGAAAAGAATAGAAGTGAAAAGGTAAGGAGAAAAGGAAAGATATACCCATTTGAATGTAGAAATTCAATTAACAGCAAGGAAAGGTAAGAAAGCCTTCCTCAGTGATCAATGCAAAGAAATAGAGGAAAACAATAGATCAGAGGAAAGACTAGAGATCTATTCAAGGAAATTAGAGAACATTTCATGTAAAAATGGTTAAAATAAAGGACAGAAATGGTATGGACCTAACAGAAGCAGAAGATATTAAGAAGAGATGGAAGAATACACAGAAGAACAGAAATGATCTTACAGAAATGATCATTACAGAAAAGATCTGCAAGACCCAGATAATCATGATGGTATGATCACTCATCTAGAGCCAGACATCCTGGAATGTGAAGTCAAGTGGGCCTTAGGAAGCGTCACTATGAACAAAGGTAGTGGAAGTGATGGAATTCCTGTTTCGCTATTTCAAATCCTAAAAGATGATGCTGTAAAAGTGTTGCACTCAATATACCAGAATATTTGGAAAACTCAGCAGTGGCCACGGGGCTGGAAAAGCTGTTTTCATTCCAGTCCCAAAGAAAGGCAATGCCAAAGAATGCTCAAACTACTGTGAAATTGCATTCATCTCACACGCTAGTAAAATAATGCTCAAAATTATCCAAGCCAGGCTTCAACAGTATCTCATGCTTGTAATCTATTGGGAAGTTCCTGACCTCATCTTGCTCTCCTTTCCAGGATGGTTTCCCAGTGATAACCAACAGTAGCTGAGATAGCTCTGTTTTCCTTAATAGCTGATAAAGTCTGAGGTGTTAACTCAATGGCTTTCTCTTTATCTTCTCTCCCCAGAGCCCAAACTATCTAGCTTTTTTCTCATAGTTAAAGTTCCCAACCAGGCACTAGTGTAAAGATAGCCCTCAGTGCCCATTCAGAGATCACTTAGAGAAAGTGTTCTATGACCCACTTACACTAGAGATCACGATAGTGGAGTAAGAGGATGTGGAACTCACCCCACACCCCCACTAATGAACACATCAAAAATATATCTACATGTGAAACAATGTTCACTGAAACGTTACTGGCGACCAAGGCTGCAATAAATATACACACAAAATCAGTTGCAAGGGAAGAGAAATTATCAGGTTGGGGCCTGTGCCTCTGGGAGGGGACTCAAAAGAGGAGGGAGATTACATGGGTGAAAATCTTACTGAGGAGTGACGAGTTTGATCCATATATGGTTACCCTAGACCTGAAGTTCAACACCAGGAAGACAAGTACCCTTAGCTGGTTCAACAGCCAAAGGAATTGACAGGAGAGTTGTGGGAAGCCCAGACTCAAATTAGGAGGAGTGCACACATGTTTGCTTACTCCCAAAACAGGGCAGAGAGGGCAGGTTGAAACTGAATGGGATGCTAGCTAGTTTTCTGCCAACATTCCAACACAGGTTTCAGCCTCAATCAAGTACCCACTCCAGACCCACTGGCATCATGACACAGCTCCACCTTGAGGCAAAGGTTGCCACTTCCAAGGGAAAGCTCACTTGAAAGGGACAAAGGCAGCTCAGTACCAGAGCAACATCTGAGCAAAGTGGGAACAGTCATTACTTGGGCTTATGGAGGCAGACCCAGGAAACAGTCTTGGAATCTGACTGCAACTGGAGCCACCACAGCCAACACTCAGACTCAGACTAAATGCCACACCAGTCCCTCTTGCCCCTGCACTGCCCCTCACTGGGTCCAAGATGTTGGTACTGGCATGGGGGATAGTACATATTTAAAGGGAATTGAACTAACTGAGACCTGGACCTCAGAGATTGTGCTCCAGCAACTTGGACTCATCGTCACCCCCAATGGCTGATACTGGCCACAGAGCAGAGGAGAAAGCCTTGGCTTGCACAGGACTCTACCCCTAGCACTTCCTCCCCGCCCATTTCCAATCCCATCTTCTATCAGAGTGAGAGCTGTTAGCACTACCTGGGGAAAGACCTGACTTATCCTTACTTCAGACCCAGCTCTCCCATCAAAGTCACTGGACACACACAGACTGGATAAAGATGCTTTCACACATGCACATCCCTTTGTGACTGCAATAGCTAGCCATTCCACCTAACTTCTTTTTTTAAATTTAAATTTATTTATTTTAATTGGAGGCTAATTATTTTACAATATTGTATTGGTTTTGCCATACATCAACATGAATCTGCCACAGGTGTACATGTTTTCCCCATCCTGAATCCCCCTCCCACTTCCCTCCCCATACCATCCCTCTGGGTCATCCCAGTGCACCAGCCCCAAGCATCCTGTATCCTACATCAAACCTGGACTGGTGATTCATTTCTTATATGATATTATACATGTTTCAATGTCGTTCTCACAAATCATCCCACCCTCACCCTCTCCCACAGAGTCCAAAAGACTGTTCTATACATCTATGTCTCTTTTGCTGTCTCGCAAACGGGGTTATCATTACCATCTTTCTAAATTCCATATATGTGCATTAGTATACTCTATTGGTGTTTTTCTTTCTGGCTTACTTCACTCTGTATAATCGGCTCCAGTTTCATCCACCTCATTAGAACTGATTCAAATGCATTCTTTTTAATGGCTGAGTAATACTCCGTTGTGTATATGTACCACAGCTTTCTCATCCATTCTTCTGCTGATGGACATCTAGGTTGCTTCCATGTCCTGGCTATTATAAACAGTGCTGTGATGAACATTGGGGTACACGTGTCTCTTTCAATTCTGGTTTCCTCGGTGTGTATGTCCACCAGTGGGATTGCTGGGTCATAAAGCAGTTCTATTTCCAGTTTTTGAAGGAATCTCCACACTGTTCTCCACAGTGGCTGTACTAGTTTGCATTCCCACCAACAGTGTAAGAGGGTTCCCTTTTCTCCACACCTTCTCCAGCATTTATTGCTTGTAGACTTTTGGATTGCAGCCATTCTGACTGGTGTGAAATGGTACCTCATTGTGGTTTTGATTTGCATTTCTCTGATAATGAGTGATGTTGAGCATCTTTTCATGTGTTTGTTAGCCATCTGTATGTCTTCTTTGGAGAAACGTCTATTTAGTTCTTTCGCCCATTTTCTCACTGGGTCGTTTATTTTTCTGGAATTGAACTGCATACGTTGCTTGTATATTTTTGAGATTAGTTGTTTGTCAGCTGCTTCATTTGCTGTTTTTTTCTCCATTCTGAAGTTTGTCTTTTCACATTGCTTGTAGTTTCCTTTGTTGTGCAGAAGCTTTTAATTTTATTTAAGTCCCATTTGTTTATTTTTGCTTTCATTTCCAATATTCTGGGAGGTGGGTCGTAGAGGATCCTGCTGTGATTTATGTTGGAAAGTATTTTGCCTATATTCTCCTCTAGGAGTTTTATGGTTTCTGGTCTTACGTATAGATCTTTAATCCATTTTGAGTTCATTTTTGTGTACGGTGTTAGACAGTGTTCTAGTTTCATACTTTTACAAGTGGTTGACCAGTTTTCCCAGCACCACTTGTTAAAGAGATTGTCTTTTCTCCATTGTATATTGTTGCCTCCTTTGTCAAAGATAAGGTGTCCATAGGTGCAAAGACTTATCTCTGGGCTTTCTATTTTGTTCCATAGATCTATATTTCTGTCTTTGTGCCAGAACCATACTGTCTTGATGACTGTGGCTTTGAAATAGAGCCTGAAGTCAGGCAGGTTGATTCCTCCAGTTTCATTCTTCTTTCTCAAGATCGCTTTGGCTATTGCTTTGTATTTCCATACAAGTTGTGAACTTATTTGTTCTAGCTCTGTGAAAAATACCATTGGTAGCTTGATAAGGATTGCATTGAATCTATAGATTGCTTTGGGTAGTAAACTCATTTTCACGATATTGATTCTTCTGATCCATGAACATGGTATGTTTCTTCATTTAGTAGTGTCCTCTTTGATTTCTTTCACCAGTGTTTTATAGTATTTTATACACAGGTCTTTTGTTTCTTTAGGTAGATATATTCCTAAGAATTTTATTCCTTTCAGTGCAATGGTGAATGGAATTGTTTCCTTAATTTCTCTTTCTATTTTCTCATTATTAGTATATAGGAATGCAAGGGATTTCTGTGTGTTGATTTTATATCCTGCAACTTTACTATATTTGTTGATTAGCTCTAGCAATTTTCTGGAGGAGTCTTTAGGTTTTCTATGTAGAGGATCATGTCATCTGCAAACAGTGAGAGTTTTACTTCTTTTCCTATTTGGATTCCTTTTATTTCTTTTTCTGCTCTGATTGCTGTGGCCAAACTTCCAAAACTATGTTGAATAGTAGTGGTGAGTGGGCACCCTGTCTTGTTCCTGACTTTAGGGAAATGCTTTCAGTTTTTCACCATTGAGGATAATATTTGTTGTGGGTTTGTAATATATAGCTTTTATTATGTTGAGGTATGTTCCTTCTATTTCTGCTTTCTGGAGAGTTTTTATCATAAATGGATGTTGAACTTTGTCAAAGACTTTCTCTGCATCTATTGAGATAATCATATGGCGCTTTTTAATTTTTTTCAATTTGTTAATGTGGTATATTACATTGATTGATTTGCAGATATTGAAGAATCCTTACATCCCTTGGATAAAGCCCACTTGGTCATGGTGTATGATCTTTTTAATGTGTTGTTGGATTCTGGTTACTAGAATTTTGTTAAAGATTTTTGCATCTATATTCAACAGTGATATTGGCCTGTAGTTTTCTTTTTTTGTGGCATCTTTGTCAGGTTTTGGTATTAGGGTGATGGTGGCCTCATAGAATGAGTTTGGAAGTTTACCTTCCTCTGCAATCTTCTGGAACAATTTGAGTAGGATAGGTGTTAGCTCTTCTCGAAATTTTTGGTAGAATTCAGCTGTGAAGCCGTCTGGACATGGGGTTTTATTGGAAGATTTTGATTTCAGTTTCAATTTCCATGCTTGTGATGGGTCTGTTAACATTTTCTATTTCTTCCTGGTTCAGTTTTAGAAGTTGTACTTTTTTAAGACTTTATCCATTTCTTCCATTTTATTGGCATATAATTGCTGATAGTAGTCTCTTATGCTCCTTTGTATATCTGTATTGTGTGTTGTGCTCTCTCCATTTTCATGTCTAATTTTATTGATTTGATTTTTCTCCCTTTGTTTCTTGATGAGTCTGGATAATGATTCGTCAATTTTATTTATCCTTTCACAGAACCAGCTTTTGGCTTTGTTGATTTTTGTTATGATCTCTTTTGTTTCTTTTGCATTTATTTCTGCCCTAATTTTTAAGATTTCTTTCCTTCTATTAACCCTGGGGTTCTTCATTTTTCCTTTTCCAGTTGCTTTATGTGTAGAGTTAGATTTTTTATTTGACTTTTTTCTTGTTTCTTGACCTATCCTGCCTGTATTGCTATGAACTTTCCCCTTAGCATTGGTTTTACAGTGTCCCACAGGTTTTGAGTTGTTGTGATTTCATTTTCATTCACTTCTAAGCATATTTTGATTTCTTTTTTGATTTCTTCTGTGATTTGTTGGTTATTCAGCAGCATGTATTTCAGCCTCCATATGTTGGAATTTTTAATAGTTTTTCTACTTTGCCAACTAAGGGCCGTCTAGTCAAAGCTATGGTTTTTCCAGTAGTCATGTATGGATGTGAGAGTTGGACTGTGAAGAAGGCTGAGCACTGAAGAATTGATGCTTTTGAACTGTGGTGTTGGAGAAGACTCTTGAGAGTCCTTTGGACTGCAAGGAGATCCAACCAGTCCATTCTGAAGGAAATCAGCCATGGGATTTCTTTGGAAGGACTGATGCTAAAGCTGAAACTCCAGTACTTTGGCCACCTCCTGCGAAGAGTTGACTCATTGGAAAAGACTTTGATGCTGGGAGGGATTGAGGGCAGGAGGAGAAGGGGACGACAGAGGATGAGATGGCTGAATGGCATCACTGACTCGATGGACATGAGCCTGAGTGAACTCCAGGAGATGATGATGGACAGGGAGGCCTGGCGTGTTGTGATTTATGGGGTCGCAAAGAGTCGGACATGACTAAGTGACTGAAGTGAACTGAACTGAACTCCTGTAATTGAGATCTAATCTTACTGCATTGTGGTCAGAAAAGATGCTTGGAATAATGTCAACTTTTTTGAATTTACTAAGGCTAGACTTATGGCCCAGGATGTTATCTATCCTGGAGAAGGTTCTGTGTGCTCTTGAGAAAAAGGTGAAATTTATTGTTTCGGGTAAAATGTCCTATAGATATCAATTAGGTCTAACTGGTCTATGTTATCATTTGGTATGGGGAGGGAGGTGGGAGGGGAGTTCAGGATTGGGAACACGTGTACACCTGAGGTGGATTCATGTTGATGTATGGCAAAACCAATA
Organism: Ovis aries; assembly: GCF_016772045.2. Taxonomy (NCBI): domain Eukaryota; kingdom Metazoa; phylum Chordata; class Mammalia; order Artiodactyla; family Bovidae; genus Ovis; species Ovis aries. Next base: position 48,522,667 of record NC_056066.1, on the reverse strand, counting down.
CAATATTGTAAAGTAATTAGCCTCCAATAAAAAATGAATGGACTATGAAGAAGGCTGAGTACTGAAGAATTGATGCTTTTGAACTGTGGTGTTGGAGAAGACTCTTGAGAGTCCCTTGGACTGCAAGGAGATTCAACCAGTCCATTCTGAAGGTGATCAACCCTGGGATTTCTTTGGAAGGAATGATGCTAAAGCTGAAACTCCAGTACTTTGGCCACCTCATGTGAAGAGTTGACTCATTGGAAAAGACTTTGATATTGGGAGGGATTGGGGGCAGGAGGAGAAGGGGACGACTGAGGATGAGATGGCTAGATGGCATCACTGACTCGATGGACGTGAGTCTGAGTGAACTCCAGGAGACGGTGATGGACAGGGAGGCCTGGTGTGCTGTGATTCATGGGGTCGCAGAGAGTTGGACATGACTGAGTGACTGAACTGAACGGAAAAAATAAATAAATAATTTTTTTTTTAAAGAAGAAGCATGTAATAAACATTGTAGAAAGAACTTAAAAAAAAAAAAAAAAAGACTTTGTGTTTCCTTGTGACAGAGGAATACCCAGCAGGTAAAGAACAGGATAAATGTCCACCAGACCAAACAAAAGAGGAAGAGATAGGGAATATACCTGATAAAGAATTCTGAATAATGATAGTGAAAATGATCCAAAATCTTGAAATCAAAATGGAATCACAGATAAATAGCCTGGAGACAAAGACTGAGAAGGTGCAAGAAAGATTTAACAAGGACCTAGAAGAAATAAAAAAGAGTCAATATATAATGAATAATGCAATAAATGAGATCAAAAACACTCTGATGGCAACAAATAGTAGAATAACAGAAGCAGAATTTAGGATTAGTGAATTAGAAGATAGAATGGTAAAAATAGAAAATAGATAGAGAGGAAAAAAAGAAAAATGAATTAAAAGAAATTAGGACAATCAGAGACCTCCAGGACAATATTAAACACCCCAACATTTGAATCATAGGAGTCCCAGAAGAAGAAGACAAAAGAAAGACCATGAGAAAATACTTGAGGAGATAGTAATTGAAAACTTCCCTAAAATGGGGAAGGAAATAATCACCCAAGTCCAAGAAACCCAGAAAGTTCAAACAGGATACACCCAAGGTAAAACACCCCAACACACATATTAATCAAATTAGCAAAGATCAAACACACACAAAAAAAAACAAATATTAAAAGCAGCAAGGGAAAAACAACAAATAACACACAAGGGGATTCCCATAAGAATAACTGCAGATCTTTCAATAGAAACTCTTCAGGCCAGGAGGGAATGGCAAAACATGCTTAAAATGATGAAGAAAATAACCTACAGCCCAGATTACTGTACCCAGCAAGGATCTCATTCAAACATGAAGGAAAAATCAAAAGCTTTACAGACAAGCAAAAGCTGAGAGAATTCAACACCACAACCAGCTCTACAACAAATACTAAAGGATATTCTCTAGACAGGAAATGCAAAAAGGGTGTATAAACTCAAACCCAAAACATTAAAGTAAATGGCAACGGGATCATACTTGTCAGTAATTACCTTAAACCTAAATGGGTTGAATGCCCCAACCAAAACACAAAAACTGGCTGAATGGATACAAAAACAAGACCCCTATATATGTTGTCTACAAGAGACCCACCTCAAAACAGGGGACACATACAGACTGAAAGTGAAGGGCGAAAAAAGATATTCCCTGCAAATAGAGAGCAAAAGAAAGCAGAAATAGCAATATTCATATCAGATAAAATAGACTTTAAAACAAAGGTTGTGAAGAGACAGAGAAGGACACTATATAATGATCAAAGGATCAATCCAAGAAGAAGACATAACAATTATAAATACACATGCACCCAACATAGGAGCACCACAATATGTAAGAAAAATGCTAACAAGTATGAAAGGGGAAATTAACAATAACACAATAATAGTGGGAGACTTTAATACCCCACTCACACCTATGGATAGATCAACTAAACAGAAAATTAACAAGAAAACACCTAATTTCTTAGAGACAAAGTTAAACAAAATGAGATGACAGAGGAATTTGCTTCAAATGAAGAAAAAGAGAGAGAGAGAAAGCCCCTAAGAAATCAACTAAAAAAACAAATAAATAACTTACCAGAAAAAGAATTCAAACACTACCAATAAGAATGCTACCAGCCCCAAGCATCCTGTATCCTGCATGGAACCTGGACTGGCAATTCGTTTCTTATACGATATTATACATGTTTCAGTAATTAGCATCCAATTAAAATAAATTTAAATTTAAAGAATAAATAATAAATAAAATTTTTTAAAAATACTTTAAAGATTTAAAAAAAGAATGCTACCTAAGTTAATGAAAACAATAGATAAACACAGTAAGAATTTTAACAAGGTATTAGATATATAAAAAGAATGACTCAGAATTGAAGAATACAATAAAATTTTTTAAATACACTAGAAGAAATTAATATCAGATTAGGTTATACAGAAGAATGCATTAGTGATCTGGAAAATAGAATAATGAAATCACCCAATAAGAACAGTGAAAAGAAAAACAAAAAAAACTTTTTTTTTTTTAAAAAAAAGATCAATTTAGGGGACTTCTATGGCAACATTTAGCAAAGCAACATTCACATTATAAGGTCAGCAAAAAAAGGAGAGAGAGAGAGAGAGAGAGAGAGAGAGAAGAAGTCAAAACTGTATTTGATGAAATTGTGGATGAAAACTTCCCAAATCTAAAGAAGGAAAGACATACCTAAGCACAGGAAGCACAGAGGGTACCAAATAAGATGAACCCAAAGATATTCAAGCCAACATATACCATAATTAAAATGGAGAAAGTTAAAGAGGAAATTTTACACTATTGGTGGGAATATAAAATAGTATAGCTACTATGGAGAATAGCATGAAAGTTTCTAAAAACAGAGCTACCATATGACCCTGCAATCCCACTTCTGTACGTATATCCAGAGAACATAATCCAAAAGATGTTATGTACCCCTATGTTCATTACAACACTGTTTACAATAACCAAGGCATGGAAACAACCTAAATGTCCATTGACAGAGCAACAGATAAAGAAGATGTGGTATATATATATGATGGCATAGTACCCAACCATATAAAAAGAATGAAATAATGCCATTTGCAGCAACATGGATGGACCTGGAGCTTGTGATACTGATTGAAATAAGTCAGAAACAAAAGGAGAAATATCATATGACATTCTTTATATGTGCAACCTACAAAGAAATGATACAAATGAACATACCTACAAAACAGAAAGATTCACAGACTTAGGAAATGAACTTACGGTTGCTGGGAGGAAGGATAGGAGGAAGGGATAGTTACGGAGGTTGGGATGAACATGTACACACTGCTGTATTTTAAATGGATAACCAACAAGGACCTACTGTATAGCACATGGAAATCTGCTCAGTGTTATGTGGCAGCCTGGATGGGAGGGAAGTTTGGGGGAGAATGGATACATGTATATGTATGGCTGCATCCCCTTACTGTCCACCTGAGACTATCACAGCACTATTAATCAGCTATACCCCATTTCAAAGTAAAGAAAATTTTTTTTCTTTTTTCAAGAAAGCAAAACACCAAAATATAACCTAAGAAACAACTATAGGAAAAAAAAGGCAGCAAGAGAAAAAGAGTCATATACAACGTAGCCCACATAAGGCTATCCTGATTTTTCTGTGATTTTACAGGCCAAAAGGAAGTGACATCATATATTCAAAGTTCTGAAAGGGAAAAACCTACAACCTAGGATATTGTACCAGCAAGATTATCATACACAACTGAAGTAGACATGAAGAACAACTGAGAGAGCAAAAACTAAGTACATTCATCAATATTAAATCTACACCCCAAAATGTTAAAGAGTCTTCTCTAAGTGGAAAAAAAAAGGCTATAACAAAAAGGAAGTATCTGTAGGAAAGGAAAAAAATCCCACCATTAAGGGCAAATATATAGTAAAAACTGAGTATCAACCTCCTAAATAAGCTAATACAAAGATTTAAGGACCAAAAATTATAAAACCAACTAAAACTGCAATATGTTTGAACTCAAATGACTACCTATTTAAAATAAGTAGATATAATTACAGGTCAGCATATATGAACTCCATGGCAACCACAAATCAAAAATCTACAATAGATACACAAAAAGTATAGAGAAAAGAACAGAAGCATATCATTAAAGGAAAACATCAAACCAAAGGGAAGAAACTAAAAGAATGTTCAAAGAACAGAGAACCACAAACAACCAGAAAAGAAACAACAAAATGATAATAAGTATGTATCTCTCAATAATCACAGTTGATGTCAATGAATTAGATGCCCCAATCAAAAGACATAGGATGACTGATTGGGTTAAAAAGCAAGACATAGTAATTTCCTAGTAGACCAATGGCTAAGACACTCAGTTCCCAATGCTGGGCCCAGGTTTGACCCCTGGTCAGGAAACTGGATCCCGTATGCTGAAACTAAGAGTTCACATGCCACAACTAAAGATCCTGTGTCCCCTGCAAATAAGACCCAGTGCAAACAAATAAAAAAGGTTTTAAAAATAACAAGGCCCATCTATATGCTACCTATAGAGACTAAAACTTCATAGCTAAATATATGCACAGACTGAAAGAGACATGATGGAAAAAAGATATTTCATGGAAACAAAAATGATGAGAGAGTGGGGCTAGCAATACACATATCAGACAAAATACACTTTAAAACAAAGTATATAACAAAAGAAAATGAAGGGCATTACATAATGATAAAAAGATGAATATATGAAAAGATATTACACTCCTTAACACATATGTACCTAATGTAGAAGCAGATAAATATATAAGACAAATATTAACAGGCATAAAGAGAGAAACTGACAATAATACAGAAATAGTAGAGGACTTTAACACTCCACTTACATCAATGAACAAATCATCCAGACAACAAAATCAACAAGGAAGTAGTGTTCTTAAATGACACATTAGATCAGTTGGATTTCATAGAGATTGACAGGGCATTCATCTAAAAACAGCAAAATTCATATTCTTTTCAAATACACACAGGCATTCTCCATGATAGATTACATGCTAGGCCAAAAGACAAATTTTGACAAATTTAAGAGGATAGAAACTATATCAAGAAATTTTTTTCTGACAACAATGGTATGGAACTAGTAATCAATTACAAGAAGGAAAACGGGAAAACCACAAATACATGGAGACTAAATAATGCACTACTTAAAAACCATTGAGAAAATGAAGAAATCAGAAAATATCTTCAGACAAATGAAAATGGAAAAACTTTCCAAACCCTGTGGGATGCAGCAAAAGAGTTTCTAAGAGGAATAATTTTAATCATACAGGCTTTTCTCGAAAATCAAGAAAAACATCAAATAAAAAAAAAAAAACTAACCTGCCATCTAAGGAAATTAGAAAAACAAACAAACAAAAAAAGCCTAAAGTCAGCAGAAGGAAGGAAAAAATAAAGCTCAAAGAGAAAATAAATTAGAGATCCATAAAATACTAGGAAAAAAATCAATGAAACAAAGAGCTGTTTTGTTTTTTTAAAAAAAAAACATGAGCAAGTTGATAAACCTTTAGCCATGGTCAAGCAAAGAAGCAAAATAAGAAATGAAAGAGAAGAAATAATAATTAATATCACAGAGATACTAGAAAAAATCATAAAACAATACTATAAACAATTATATGTCAACAAATTGGACAACCTAGAAGAAATGGACGAATTTCTAGTAACAAACAACCTTTCAAAATTGAATCAGAAAAAAAAGATGCAGATGACACCACCCTTACGGTAGAAAGTGAAGAAAAACTAAATAGCCTCTTGATGAAAGTGAAAGAGGAGAGTGAAAATGTCTAGCTTAAAACTGAGCATTCAAAAAACTAACACCATGACATCTGGTCCCATAACTTCATGGCAAATAGATGGGGAAATAATGGAAATGGTGACACTTTATTTTCTTGGAGTTCAAAATCACTGCAGATGGTGACTGCAGCCATGAAATTAAAAGACACTTGCTCCTTGTAAGAAAAGCTATGACCAACCTAGAAAGCATATTAAAAAGCAAAGACCTTACTGACAAAGGTCAAATAGATAGTCAAAGCTATGGTTTTTCCAGTAGTCATGTATGAATGTGAGAGTTGGACTATAAAGAAAGCTGAGTGCAGGAGAATTGATGCTATTGAACTGTGGCATTGGAGAAGACTTTTGAGAGGCCCTTGGACTGCAAAGAGATCAAACCAGTCAATCCTAAAGGGAATCAGTCCTGAATATTCATTGGAAGGACTGATACTGAAGCTGAAGCTCCAATATTTTGGCTACCTGATGAGAAGAAGTGACTCATTGGAAAAGACCTTGATGCTGGAAAAGACCTTGATGCTGGAAAAGACTGAAGGCAGGAAGATAAGGGGACGACAGAGGATGAGATGGTTGGATGGCATCACCGACTCTACAAACATGAGTTTGAGCAAGTTCCAGAAGCTGATGATGGACTGGGAATCCTGGCATGCTGCAGTCCATAGGGTCACAAAGGGGGCATGAATGAGTGACTCAACTACATTGAACTGAACTGTACCACACCTATTGCTAGTAGTTAAATTAAATTTAAAATCCATAAAGCTCCCAGAAATCAAAAGTCCAGTACCAAATGGTTTCACAGGTCAACTGTACTAAGCGTAAGAAGAAATAATACCTACTCTTCTCAAATTATTCCAAAATTTTGAAGAGGATAGAACAATCTGAAAGTCATTCTATAAGGCTGAAAGTACCTCAATACTAATATCAGACAAAGGTACTATAAAAAAGACAATTACAAGCCAATATCTCTAAAGAAAACAGATGTAAAAGTACTTAATAAAATATTAGCAAACAGTTTTCAACAATATATACAAAGCATTATACACCATGATACACCAGGGCTTCCCTAGTGGCTCAGACAGTAAAGAAACTGCCTGCAACGCAGAAGACATGGGTTTGATCGCTGGGTTAGGAATATCCCCTGGAGAAAGAAATTGCAACCCACTCCAGTATTCTTGCCTCAGAAATCCCTCAGGCATAGGGTGGGATACAGTCCATGTGGTTGCAAAGAGTTGAACACAACTGAGAAACTAACACATTCACTTTTTCATGTACCATGATTAAGACCAATTTATTCCAGGGATACAAGGTTAGTTCAAAATCTGCAAATCAATCAATGTGATATACTGCAATAAACAAAGGAAGAATAAAAACATTAAAATAATATGATGATCTCAATAGATGCAGAAAAGCGTTTGATGAAATTCAATAATTCATTCATGAAAAAATCTTATCAAAGTTGGTATAAGGCGAACACAGTTCAACATAGTAAAAACCATTTATGACAAACCCACAGCTAACACCATACTCAGTGGTGAAAAGCTGAAAGCCTTTTTTCTAAAATCAGGAAGATAAGAATGCCTGGTCTCACCACTATTTAACATGGAGTCAGAAATCCTAGCCACAGCATTAAGTTGAGTTTAAAAAGGCATCCAGATTGGAAGGGAAGAAGTAAAACTGTAACTGGTTGCAGATGACATGATACTAAACAAGAAAACCCATATTCTCCACCCCAAAATTATTGCAATTAATGAATTAATTCAGTAAAATTGCAGGATGAAAGATTAACATATGGAAAGCTACTGCCTTTTTATACACAAGCAATGAAATAAAGTCAAGTGGGCTTTAGGAAGCATCACTATGAACAAAGCTAGTGGAGGTGTAGGGATTCCAGTTGAGATAATTCAAATCCTAAAAGGCGATGCTGTGAAAGTGCTGCACTCAATACGCCAGCAAATTTGGAAAACTCAGCAGTGGCCACAGGACTGGAAAAGGTCAGTTTTCATTCCAATCCCAAAGAAAGGCAATGCCAAAGAATGCTCAAACTACTGCACAATTGCACTCATCTCACATGCTAGTAAAGTAATGCTCAAAATTCTCCAAGCCAGGCTTCAGCAATACGTGAACTGTGAAGTTCCAGATGTTCAAGCTGGTTTTAGAAAAGGCAGAGGAACCAGAGATCAAATTGCCAACATCCACTGGATCATGGAAAAAGCAAGAGAGTTCCAGAAAAAACATCTATTTCTGCTTTATTGACTATGCCAAAGCCTTTGACTGTGTGGATCACAATAAACTTTGGAAAATACTGTAAGAGATGGGAATACCAGACCACCTGACCTGCCTTTTGAGAAATCTATGCGCAGATCAGGAAGCAACAGTTAGAACTGGACATGGAACAACAGACTGGTTCCAAATAGGAAAAGGAGTATATCACGGCTGTATATTGTCACCCTGCTTATTTACCTTATATGCACAGTACATCATGAGAAATGCTGGGCTGGATGAAGCACAAACTGAAATCAAGATTGCCGAGAGAAATATCAATAACCTCAGATATGCAGATGATATCACCCTTATGGCAGAAAGTGAAGAAGAAATAAAGAGCCTCTTGATGAAAGTGAAAGAGGAGAGTGAAAAAGTTGGCTTAAAACTCAGCATTCAGAAAACAAAGATCATGGCATCCGGTCCCATCACTTCATGGCAAATAGATGGGGAAACAGTGGAAACAGTGGCTGACTTTATTTGGGGGGGGGGGCTCCAAAATCACTGTAGATGGTAACTGCAGCCATGAAATTAAAAGATGCTTGATCCTTGGCAGGAAAGTTATGATCAACCTAGACAGCATATTAAAAAGCAGAGACATTACTTTCCCAACAAAGGTTCATCTAGTCAAGGCTATGGTTTTTCCAGTAGTCATGTATGGATGTGAGAGTTGGACTATCAGGAAAGCTGAGCGCTGAAGAATTGATGCTTTTGAACTGTGGTGTTGGAGAAGACTCTTGAGAGTCCCTTGGACTGCAAGGAGATCCAACCAGTCCATCCTAAAGGAGATCAGTCCTGAGTGTTCATTGGAAGGACTGATGTTGAAGCTGAAGTTCCAATACTTTGGCCACCTAATGAAAAGAGCTGACTCATTGGAAAAGACCCTGATGCTGGGAAAGATGGAGGGTAGCAGGAGAAGGGAATGACAGAGGATGAGATGGTTGGATGGCATAACTAACTCTACGGACATGAGTTTGGGTAAACTCTGGAAGCTGGTGATTGGCAGGGAGGCCTGGTATGCCACAGTCCATGGGGTCTCAAAGGGTCAGAATGACTGAGCGACTAAACTGAATTGAACTGAATGAAGTATAAGAAAGGGAAAGCAAGAAAATAATCCTGTTTTAAAGTCACATCAAAAAGAATAAAATATCTAGGAATAAACTTAATCAAGGAGGTATAAAACTTTATATACTCTGAAAAGTTCAAACATTGATGAAGGAATTTGAAGCTGGTACAAATAAATGGAAACATATCATGCCCTCCAACTGGAAAAATTAACATTTTTAAATGTCCATTGTACTCAAAGTAATCTACAGATTTACTGCAATCTCTATCAAAATACTCAGGACATTTTGGTCAAACTGGAATAAATAATCCTAAAATTTATATGGAACCACAACAAAACCTTGAATTGTGAAAATAATTTTGAGGAAAAATAACATAGGTGGAGGTATCATGCTTCCTGACTTTATTGTAAGCTAACAGTAATCAAAACAGCAGGGTGTTGGCACAAAAACAAGCATATAAATTAACTGAACAGAATATAGAGCTGAGAAATAGACTCACTTAATTAATCTATAACAAATGATACAAGAATATACACTGAAGAAAAAACAGTTGCATGAATAAGTAGAGATAAGAAAACTATATTCCTATATGTAAAAGAATGAAATTAGAACATTTTCTTACATGATAAACAAAAATAAGCTCAAAATACATTAAAAAAATAAAAGTAATGCCTGAAACTCCTAGGAGAGAACAGAGACAGAAAAATCTTTGACACAAATCAAAGCAGAATTTTTTTGGATCTGTCCCCTAAAGCAAAAGAAACAAAAGCAAAAATAAACAAATGGGACCTAATTAAAACTTAAAACCTATACATCAAAGAAAACCATGCATACTCAGTTGCTCTGTTGTGTCTGATTCTTTGTGACCTCATGGACTATAGCCCACAGACTCCTCTGTCCCTGGAATTTCCCAGGCAAGAATACTGGAGTGAGTTGCCCTTTCATCCTCCAGAGGATCTTCCTGACCCAGGAATCAAACCCATGTCTCCTGCCATCTCCTTCACTGACAGGTGGATTCTTTACCACTGAGCCACCTGGGAAGCCCCTCAAAGAGAACAAACAAAAAGATAACCTACTGAACGGGAGAAAATATTTTCCAATTATATGACAAATAAAGGTTAATGCCCAAAATATATTAAAAAAAAAAAACTTACATAAAGCTGTATCAAGCAAACAAACAGGGAGAGGAAGAAAATGATGGAAGAGTAAGAGGGGGCGATCACCAGCCTCCCCACAAATATATCAAAACTCATCAAGATATGGAACAACTCCTACAAAGCAAACTCTAGGAGACAGAAGAAAAAGTCAGGCCTCCAAGGGAGGCAGTCTAAGCTCCCTGAAATGAGGTAGGAGAGAGGGTGGAAACATAAAATAGGAAGACATGGAAAACTTCTGGACAGGAGCTTGTGTCCTGACAGAGAGGGAGTTTTGAAGGCAGAACAGTTCCGTGCACTGGGAAGCTCTCTCATAGGTAGGGCCAAGGGGAAGCTTCACATTCTCAGAAAGCCAGGCAAAGCAGGGACTAAGAGGGCAGAAAACAGAGAAAGCTGCACTTCTCAGTCCATAAACAGCTCACAGACTGTAGCCCTGACCAGATGGCAGGCTCAGGGAACTGAGAGAAGCCCACAGAAGCCCCATGGCACAGAGGGTGGGCCTGGGGTGCCAAGAGAGTCCCAGTGTACAAACCTATGCAGCCCATGCAAACCTCACAACGCAGAGAGCAGGCCTGGGGGGCCAAGAGAAAGGCATACATAAACTCCTGCAGTGCACACAAACCGTGCAACACAGAGGGCAGGCCCAGGAAACTGAAAAAACACACAAGCCCTGTGACATAGAGGGCAGGCCTGATGAGGAGAAACAAGTGCACATAAGCCTCACAACACAGAAGGTGAGCTCAGGGCGTTTAGGAAAGCCCACACAAGTCTCCATGTTGCAGAGGCCAGGGTCAGAGAGCTGAGAATAGATCTACACAAGCCCCTGCCTAGCAAGATTCACCCTGCAATGCAAGGCAGGACCAGGGGACAGAAGCACTAGTGAAGATACTGTGAAGATATGCTGAGAGGGGTACTTTGACAAGGCTGCAGAAATTAGATGTCCCTAACAATGCCAAAGCCAGAAGAACTGCCCAAATATATACTGAACCCATAGAAACCACAAAACCTACTACAGGACACTGTGCTGCCCTTCAGAGAGATGAGATCCAGCTCCATTAACCAGAACATAGGCACAAGCTCTCCGAACCAGGAAAACATCACAGGAGACTGATCCATCCCCATCCACAGGGGCAGACTCCACATCCAAGAAAAACCATGAACTTGAGAACTGTTTATTTCCTTCTCTTTTACGTCACACTGTTTATTCCTCCCTACATATTTTTACATTCACATTAGCCATTTGCCGTGCAATGAGGTTTTCCTCTTTGCTTTCCTTGCTAAAAATGTTTTTAAAGATTTTTTTTCTCCCTTTTTTTTCGGTGATTTTGTTTTTAATATATTGGACTGCTTTTCATATAGTTATTTACCAGGTGTAACTATCCATGAATATATATAAATCTTTTTCTCATAAATCTATTTATCTTTGCTTTTCTAGTTCTTCTTTTCTACTTTTTTTGGCCTTCTCTTTCACCCATTCCTTTTCTCTCCCTTTTCCTCTTTTTTTCTTTCTTTTTCTTCTCCCTTTTTCCTTCACTCTTTCTTTTTTCACCATGTAAGTTAAATTGTTGTGCTCTCTTTGCTCTATTCCTCAGCTGGCACTCCGCTCAGGTTCAGTTATCCACACAGCATTAGTTAGCTCTGCATTAATTGGATGATATTACTTTTGGTTTTCCTTGTTCACCAACACAATTTTCTGTATTCTTTTCTTTATAATACTTTGGTTATAACTGTGTGTATGGAATTGTTGTGTATATGTCCCATTATTTCTGTAATTACCTGCTTGATCTTGTATTTACCATCTGTCTGAGTTCATTTTTTTATTTCATGTCATGTTTTGCTTTTTACTTTGGTATGTTTGCTTTAATCTCTTTCAATTCCATAGTAAGAAACTTATAGAGCCCCAATTCCCTGACCAAGGATCACACCTGGTCAGTGAGGTGGGAGCATGAGTCCTAGATCCTAGACTGCCGGATAACCCTTAACCCCAAGTCATATTGATTACTGAGAACTTTGACACCTGTACACAAACCCTCGGTTCAGTTCAGTTCAGTTCAGTTACTCAGTCGTGTCTGACTCTTTCCGACCCCAAGATGCAGCACGCCAGGCCTCCCTGTCCATCACCATCTCCCGGAGTTCACTCAAACTCACGTCCATCGAGTCAGTGATGTCATCCAACAATCGCATCCTCAGTTGTCCCCTTTTCCTCCTGCTCCCAACCCCTCCCAGCATCAGAGTCTTTTCCAGTGAGTCAACTCTTCACATGAGGTGGCCAAAGTACTGGAGATTCACCTTTTGCTACATTCCTTCCGAGGACACCCAGGGCTGACCTTTAGAATGGACTGGCTGGACCTCCCTGCAGATCAAGGACTCTCAAGAGTCTTCTCCAACACCACAGTTCAAAAGCATCAATTCTTCGGCACTCAGCCTTCTTCACAGTCCAACTCTCACATCAATACATGACTACTGGAAAAACCATAGCCTTGACTAGACGGACCTTTGTCGGCAAAGTAATGTCTCTACTTTTGAATATGCTATCTAGGTTGGTTATAACTTTCTTCCAAAGGAGTAAGCATCTTTTAATTTCATGGCTGCAGTCACCATCTACAGTGATTTTGGAGCCCCCAGAAATAAAGTCTGACACTGTTTCCACTGTTTCCCCATCTATTTCCCATGAAGTGATAGACCAGATGCCATGATCTTGGTTATCTGAATGTTGAGATTTAAGCCAACTTTTTCACTCTCCTCTTTCACTTTCATCAAGAGGCTTTTTAGTTCCTCTTCACTTTCTGCCATAAGGGTGTTGTCATCTGCATATCTGAGGTTACTGATATTTCTCCCGGCAACCTTGATTCCAGCTTGTGTTTCTTCCAGTCCAGCGTTTCTCATGATGTACTCTGCATAGAAGTTAAATAATCAGGGTGACAATATATAGCCTTAACGTACTCCTTTTCCTATTTGGAATCAGTCTGTTGTTCCATGTCCAGTTCTAACTGTTGCTTCCTGACCTGCATATAGGTTTCTCAAGAGGCAGGTCAGGTGGTCTGGTATGCCCATCTCTTTCAGAATTTTCCACAGTTTATTGTGATCCACACAGTCAAAGGCTTTGGCATAGTCAAGAAAGCAGAAATAGATGTTTTTCTGGAACTCTGTTGCTTTTTCCATGATCCAGTGGATGTTGGCAATTTGATCTCAGGTCCCTCTACCTTTTCTAAAACCAGCTTGAACACCTGGAAGCTCATGGTTCACATATTGCTGAAGCCTGGCTTAGATAATTTTGAGCATTACTTTACTAGCATGTGAGATGAGTGCAATTGTGTGGTGGTTCGAGCATTCTTTGGCATTGCTTTTCTTTGGGATTGGAATGAAAACTGACCTTTTCCAGTCCTGTGGCCACTGCTGAGTTTTCCAAATTTGCTGGCATATTGAGTGCAGCACTTTCACAGCATCATCTTTCAGGATTTGAAATAGCTCAACTGGAATTCCATCACCTCCACTGGCTTTGTTCATAGTGATGCTTCCTAAGACCCACTTGACTTCACATTCCAGGATGTCTGGCTCTAGGTGAGTGATCACACCATTGTGATTATCTTGGTCATGAAGATCTTTTTTGTACAGTTCTTCTGTGTATTGCTGCCACATCTTCTTAATATTTTCTGCTTCTGTTAGGTCCATACCATTTCTCTCCTTTATCGAGGCCATCTTTGCATGAAATATTCCCTTGGTATCTCTAATTTTCTTGAAGAGATCTCTAGTCTTTCCCATTCTGTTGTTTTCCTCTATTTCTTTGCATTGATTGCTGAGGAAGGCTTTCTTATCTCTTCTTGCTATTCTTTGGAACTTTGCATCCAGATACTTATATCTTTCTTTTTCTCCTTTTTCTTTTCACTTCTCTTCTTTTCACAGCTATTTGTAAGGCCTCCTCAGACAGCCATTTTGGTTTTTTGCATTTCTTTTCCATGCAGATGGTCTTGATCCCTGTCTCGTGTACAATGTCATGAACCTCAGTCCATAGTTCATCAGGCACTCTATCTATCAGATCTAGTCCCTTAAATCTATTTCTCACTTCCACTGTATAGTCATAAGGGATTCGATTTAGGTCATACCTGAATGGTCTAGTGGTTTTCCCTACTTTCTTCAATTTCAATCTGAATTTGGCAATAAGGAGCTCATGATCTGAGGCACAGCACACAAGCACAGCTGAGAGGAGCTACCCTACGGTTGAGGTCAGGGGTAGTGGCCAGGAACAGCCACCCCAAGTCCAAGGTCAGAGGCAGTGGCCAGGAGGAGCTACCCCATGCCTGAGGTCAGGGGTGGCGCCTGAGAGGAGGAACCCCATGTCCAAGAAGTGGCAGATGCATGGGCACAGGAGGGCCTAGAGAAGCTACTCCACATTCAAGGTCAAGAGGGGCAGTGGTGAGGAGATACTGCTCATCCAAGGTAAGGAGCAGTGGCTGTGTTTTACTGGAGCAGCCGTGGAGAGATACCCCATGCCCAAGGTAAGAGAAACCCAAGTAAGACAGTAGGTGTTGCAAGAGGGCATCAGAGGGCAGACACACTGAAACCATAACCACAGAAAACTAGTCAATCTAATCACACTAGGACCACAGCCGTGTCTAACTCAGTGATACTAAGCCATGCCCTGTGGGACCACCCAAGACAGGCGGGTCATGGTGGAGAGGTCTGACAGAATGTGGTCCACTGAAGAAGGGAATGGCAAACCACTTCAGTATTCTTGCCTTGAGAACCCCATGAACAGTATGGAAAGGCAAAATGATAGGATACTGAAAGAGGAACTCGCCGAGTCAGTAGGTGCCCAATATGCTACTGGAGATCAGTGGAGAAATAACTCCAGAAAGAATGAAGGGACGGAGCCAAAGCGAAAAACAACACCCAGTTGTGGATGTGACTGGTGATAGAAGCAAGATCCGATGCTGTAAAGAGCAATATTGCATAGGAACCTGGAATGTTAGGTCCATGAATCTTGATGTGGTCAAACAGGAGATGGCAAGAGTGAACATTGACATTCTAGGAATCAGTGAACTAAAATGGACTGGAATGGGTGAATTTAACTCAGATGACCATTTTATCTACTACTGTGGGCAGGAATCCCTTAGAAGCAATGGAGTAGCCATCTGGGTCAACAAGAGAGTCCGAAATGCAGTACTTGGATACAACCTCAAAAACGACAGAATGATCTCTGTTCGTTCCCAAGGCAAACCATTTAATATCACAGTAATCCAAGTCTATGCCCTAACCAGTAATGCTGAAGAAACAGAAGTTGAACAGTTCTATGAAGACCTACAAGAACTTTTAGAACTAACACCCCCAAAAGATGTCCTTTTCATTATAGGGGACTGTAATGCAAAAGTAGGAAGTCAAGAAACACTGAGAGTAACAGGCAAATTTGGCCTTGGAATACGGAATGAAGCAGAGCAAAGGCTAATAGAGTTTTACCAAGAGAACACACTGATCATAGCAAACACCCTCTTCCAACAACACACAAAGCCTAGTATCACCCAACTGTTGACAGTATCCACTTCAGGAAACTTTACCCAAACAACAAGCAAGACAGAAACACAAAAACAATAATCAACAGACAGGAGTCCCACAAACACCCCACAGCCTTGCCCATCAGAGGAAGAAAAATTCACCCCCTCACACTAGAATACAGGCACAAATCACCCCTAACAAGAAGTCAATACAAGCCACTCAACCAACCTTTCCCTCCAAGGACAAAAGCCAAAAGGAAGAAGGAATATAACACTAAAGCCGGTAAAAGGAGACGTCAAGTGGAACAAGTTAGGGGGAAAAGAAATCAAAAGACAGAGAAATAGAGCACAAAAGGTGATAGAACACCTTAGAAACTAACAAAATAAGTTTTAAAAAAAAAAAGGAAATAAGCAATCTACCTGAAAGGGAATTCAGAATAATAATAGCAAAGATGTTCTGAAGACTTGAAAATAGAATGGAGAAAATGCAAGAAACAATTAGCACAATTAATGCAATTACCAAGGAAACAGAAGAAATAAAGAACAAACAAACAGAGATGAATAACACAATTACTGAAATTAAAAATACTATAGAAGGAACCAATTACAGAATAACTGAGGCAGAAGAACAGATAAGTGATCTGGAAGATAGAATGGTAGAAATAACTGTTGAAGAACAGAATAAAGGAAAAAGAATGAAAAAAAATTGAAGATAGCCTCAGAGACCTTTGGGACAATATTAGATGCACCAACATTCTAGTTATAGGGGTCCCAGAGAAATAAGATAAAAAGAAAGGCACTGAGAAAAATTTTGAAATTATAGTGGAAAACTTCCCCAATATGGGAAAGGAAATAGTCAAGCAAGTCCAAGAAGTGCAGAGAATCTCTTACAGGAGAAATCCAAGGAGAAATACATCAAGACACATATTAATCAAGCTAAAGATTAAACTCCAAGAAAGAATATTTAAAAAAAAAAAAGTCAAGGAAAAGTAACAAGTGACATACAATCGAAAACCCATACAATTGACAATGGATCTTTGAGCAGAAATTCTGCAGGCCAGAAGGGAATGGCAGGATATATTTAAAGTACTGAAAGAAAAAAAAACCTACAACCAAGATTACTATACCCAGCAAAGATCTCATTCAAAATTGATGGAGAAATCAAAATCTTTACAGACAAGCAAAAGTTAAGAGAATTTAGCACCACCAAATCATCCTTACAATAAATACTAAAGGGAATTACATAGTCACTAAACAAAAGAGAAAGGCAAGACCTACAAAACCAAACACAAAACAATTTTTAAAATGTCAATAGGCACATATCTATCAATATTACTTTAAATGTAAATGGATCAAATACACCAACAAAAATATATAGATTGACTGAATGGATACAAAAACAAGATCCATCTATATGTTGCCTAAAAGATACCCACTTCATACCTAGAGACACATACAGACTGAAAGTAAAAGGATGGAAAGATATTCCTTTCAAATGGAAATCAAAAGCAATCCAGAGTGACAATCCTTATTTCAGACAAAATAGACTTAAAATAAAGAATATTATAAGAGATAAAGAAGGACACTACATAATGATCAAGGAATCAGTCCAAGAAGGTGACATAACAATTGTAAATACTTATGCACCCAACACAGAGGCACCTGTGTTACATAAGGCAATCACTAACAGGCATAAGAGGGGAAATTGACAATAACACAATAATAGTAGGGAACCTTAACACCCCACTTACACCAATGGAGAGATCATCAAAAGAGAGAATCAATAAGGAAACACAAACCTGAAATGAAACATTAGACCAAATGGACTTAGCTGATGTTATCAGGACTTTCCATCCAAATGCAGAAGAATACACTTTCTTCTCAAGTGCACATGGAATGCTTTCCAGGATAGACCATATCTTGGGCCACAAGTCAAGCCTCAGTAACTTCAAGAAAATTGAAATTGTATCAAGCATCCTCTTGAGTCACAATGCTATAAGACTAGATATCAACTAGAGGAAAAACTGCAAAAAACACAAATACAGAGATTAGACAATAGATTACTAAATAATGACGTGGTTACTGAAGAAATAAAAAGGGAAATAAAAAGATTCCTAGAAACAAATGACAATGAAAACACGATGACCCAAAACCTATGGATTTCACCAAAAGCAGTTCCAAGAGGCAAGTTTATAGCAGTACAACCCTACCCCAAGAAACAAGAAAAGCATTGATTGGATAACCTAACTCTATGTCTAAAGCAGCTGGGAAAAGAAGAACAAAAAATCCCCAAAGTCAGCAGAAGGAAAGATCAGAGCAGTAATAAATGAAAAAGCAATGATGGAAACAATAGCAAAGACTGATAAAATTAAAATCTGGTTGAGAAGATAAACAAAATTAACAAACCACTAGCCAGCCTCATCAAGACAAAAAAGGGAGAAAAATAAAATCAACACAAGTATAAATTAAAAGGAAGAAGTTACAACAGATAACAGAGAAATACAAAAGATCATAAAAGAATATTATAAGCATTTATATATGAGCATCTAAAATGGAAAACCTAGAGGAAATGGACAGATTCTTAGGTAAGTTCAACCTCCCAAGACTGAACCTGGAAGAAATAGAAATTATGAACAAGCCAATTACAAACACCAAAAATGAAACTGTGATTAAAAAATCTCCCAAAAAACAAAACCCCAGGGCCAAATGGCTTCACAGGGGAATTCTATCAAATATTTAGAGAAGAGCTAATGACTATTTTTATGAAACTCTTTTTATTTTTTTGTTTTCTTTATTTATTTATTTGTTTTTATTTTATTTTTAATTTTATTTTTTTACTTTACAATACTGTATTGGTTTTGCCATACATTGACATGAATCCACCACAGGTGTACATGAGTTCCCAGCCCTGAACCCCCCCTCTGATCACCCTCCCCATTTCATCTCTCTGGGTCATTCCAGTGCACCAGCCCCAAGTATCCTGTATCCTGTATCTAACCTAGACTAGCATTGAAACATGTATACTATCATGTATGAAACTCTTTTTAAAAATTGCAGAGGAAGGAACACTCCAGACACATTCTATGAGGCCACAATCAATCCTGATACCCAAACCAGGCAAAGACAACACATACACACACACAAAAAGAATTATACACTAATATCACTGATAATGGAGAAGGAAATGGCAACCCACTCCAGTGTTCTTGCCTGGAGAATCCCAGGGATGGGGGAGCCTGGTGGACTGCCATCTCTGGGGTCAACACATTAAAAAATTCATACACCATGATCAAACTGAATTTACTCCTGGGATGCAAGGATTCTTCAATATATGGAAATCAATCAATGTGACACACCATATTAACATATTGAATGATCAAAATCATATGATCATCTCAAGAGATGCAGAAAAAGCCTTTGACAAAATTCAGCATCTATTTATGATACAAAGCACTTCAAAAAATGGGCATAGAAGGAATCTACCTCAACATAATAAAGGCCATATGTGGCAAACTCCAAGAAAACATTATTCTCAATGGTGAAAAACAGAAAGCATTCCCTCTAAGATCAGGAACAAGACAAAGGTGTCCAGTTTCAGAACTATTATTCAACATAGTTTTGGAAGACCTGGCTATGGCAATTAGAGGAAAAAAAAAAAAAAACCAATAAAAGGAATCCAGATCATAAAAGAAGTAGAACTCTCACTGTTTGCAGATGACATGATACTATACATAAATATATATATACACACATATATACATATATATATATATATATACATATACATATATATATATATATATACACACACCAGAAAATTACTAGAGCTAAACAGTGAATTTAGCAAAGCCACAAGATACAAGGGCAGTACATACAAATACACTTGCATTCCTATATACACTTGCATCCCTATATAGTGACAATGAAAAATCAGAAAGAGAAATTAAGGAATCAATCCAATTCACTCACTTGTGTATGACTTTTTGTGACCCATGGACTATACAGTCCATGGAATTCTCTAGGCCAGAATACAGAAGTGGGTGGCCTTTCCTTTTTCCAGGGGATCTTCCCAACCCAGGGATCAGACCAGGATCTCCTGCACTGCAGGTGGATTCTTTACCATCTGAGCTGTCAGGGAAGCTCATATACTAACAGTGAAAAGTCAGAAAGAGAAATTAAGGAATCAATCCCATTCACCATTGCAACAAAAAAAATGAATATCTAGGGATGAACTTACCAAAGGAGACAGAAGAACTGTATATGGAAAATTATAAGACACTGATGAAAGAAACTAAAAATGACATAAGCAGATGGAGAGATATTCCATGTTCCTAGGTAGGAAGCTTGGGGCTGGTGCACTGTGATAACCCAGAGGGATGGTATGGGGAGGGAAGTGGGAGGGGGGTTCAGGAGTGGAAACTTACGTACACCCATGGTGGATTCATGTTGTTGTATGGCAAAACCAATATAGTATTGTAAAGTTAAAAAAAAAAAAAATGCAGAGACATTACTTTGCCAACAAAAATAAATAAATAAATAAATAAATAAATAAAAATTTTTTTAAAAAAAAGAAAATGAGTATACTACCAAATGCAATCTGGAGATTCAATGCAGTCCCTATCAAATTACCAATGGCATTTTTCACAGAACTAAAACAAAAAATACAAAACTACAAACAAGGTGAAAAGACAACCCTCAGAATGGGAGAAAGTAATAGCAAAGGAATCAACACACAAATAATTAATTTCTAAATATACAAGCAGTTCATACAACTCAATACCAGAAAAACAACCTAATCAAAAAGTGGAAAAATGACCTGAACAGACATTATTCCAAAGAAGACATACAGATGGCTAACAAACACATGAAAAGACGCTTAACACTGCTCATTATTAGAGCAATGAAAATCAAAACTACAATGAGATATATCACCTCACACCAGTCAGAATGGCCATCATCAAAATGTCTACAAACAGAAATGCTGAAGAGAGTGTGGAGAAAGGGGAGCCCTCTTGTGTTGCTGGTGGGAGTGTAAACTAATACAGTCACTATGGAAGATGGTATGAATATTCCTTAAAAGACTAGGAATAAAACCACCATATGACCCCCAATCCCACTACTAGGCATATACCCTGAGTAAACCAAAATTGAAAGACACATGTACCCCAATGTTTACTGCAGCATTATTTGCAATAGCTAGAATGTGGACGCAATCTAGATGTCAATCGACAGATGAATGGATAAAGAAGCTGTGGTAGATATATGAAATGAAATATTACTCGGCCGTAGAAAGGAACACATTTGAGTCAGTTGTAATAAAGTGGACAAACTTAGAAACCTATTATACAGAGTAAAGTAAGTCAGAAAGAGAAAGACAAATATCATATGCTAATGCATAAATATGGAATCTAAAAGATGGTACTGATGAATTTATTTTCAGGGCAGAAAAGATCATGGCATCTGATCCCATCACTTCATAGGAAATAGATGGGGAAACAGTGTAAACAGTGTCAGACTTTATTGGGGGACTCCAAAATCACTGCAGATGGTGATTGCAACCATGAAATTAAAAGACGCTTATTCCTGGGAAGGAAAGTTATGACCAACACAGATAGCATGTTCAAAAGCAGAGACATTACTTTGCCAACAAAGGTCCATCTAGTCAAAGCTATGGTTTTCCAGTGGTCATGTATGGATATGAGAGTTGGATTGTGAAGAAAGCTGAGTGCCGAAGAATTGATGCTTGGAAACTGTGGTGTTGGAGAAGACTCTTGAGAGTCCCTTGGACTGCAAGGAGATCCAGCCAGTCCATTCTGAAGGAGATCTTTGGAAGGACTAATGCTAAAGCTGAAACTCCAGTACTTTGGCCACCTCATGCAAAGAGTTGACTCACTGGAAAAGACTCTAATGCTGGGAGAGATTGGGGACAGGAGGAGAAGGGGACGACAGAGGATGAGATGGCTGGATGGCATCACCGACTCAATGGACGTGAGTCTGAGTGAACTCCGGGAGTTGGTGATGGACAGGAAGGCCTGGCTTGCTGCAATTCATGGGGTCACAAACAGTTGGACATGACTGAGCAACTGAACTAAACTGAACTGAACTGAATGGAGACACAGACACAGGGAACAGACTTATGGACATGGTGGGAAGGGAAGAGGGAAAGGGTGAAATGTATGGAGAGAGTAACATGAAAATTTACAATACCAAATGTAAAATAGATAGCCAATGGGAATTGGCTGTATGACTCAGGGAACTCAAATGGGGGAGCTCTGTGACCATCAAGAGGGATGGAATGGGAAGGGAGATAGGAGGGAGGTACAAGAGGGAGGGGACATATGCATACCTATTGCTGATTCTTGTTGATGTTTGACAGAAAACAACAAAATTCTCTAAAGCAATTGTCCTTCAGTTAAAAAAATACACAAATTTAAAAATAAAGAAAAAAATCAACCTAGTTAAAAAATGGCCAAAAGACCTGAATAGGCATTTTCCCAATGAAGATATATAGATGTCTAACAGGCACATGAAAAGATGCTTAACATTTCTAATCATCAGAGAAATCCAAATCAAACCACAGTCACTTCATATCTGCCACAATGGCTATCATCAAATTGTCTACTAATCTTCACGACCCAGAAAATCATGATGATGCGATCACTAATCTAGAGCCAGACATATTGGAATGTGAAGTCAAGTGGGCCTTAGAAAGCATCACTACGAACAAAGCTAGTGGAGGTGATGGAATTCCAGTTGAGCTGTTTCAAATCCTGAAAGATGATGCTGTGAAAGTGCTGCACTCAATATGCCAGCAAAGTTGGGAAACTCATCAGTGGCCACAGGACTGGAAAAGGTCTGTTTTCATTCCAATCCCAAAGAAAGGCAATGCCAAAGAATGCTCAAACTACCGCACAATTGCACTCATCGCACATGCTAGTAAAGCAATGCTCAAAATTCTCCAAGCCAGGCTTCAGCAATATGTAAACCGTGAACTCCCTGATGTTCAAGCTGGTTTTAGAAAAGGCAGAGGAACCAGAGATCAAATTGCCAACATCCGCTGGATCATCAAAAAAGCAAGAGAGTTCCAGAAAAACACTGATTTCTGCTTTATTGACTATGCCAAAGGCTTTGACTGTGTGGATCACAATCAACTGTGGAAAATTCTGAAAGTGATGGGCAGACCAGACCACCTGACCTACCTCTTGAGAAATCTGTATGCAGGTCAGGAAGCAACAGTTAGAACTGGACATGGAAAAACAGACTGGTTCCAAACAGGAAAAGGAGTATGTCAAGGCTGTATATTGTCACCCTGCTTATTTAACTTGCATGCAGAGTACATCATGAGAAACACTGGACTGGAAGAAACACAAGCTGGAATCAAGATTGCCGGGAGAAATATCAATCACCTCAGATATGCAGATGGCACCACCCTTATGGCAGAAAGTGAAGAGGAGTTAAAAAGCCTCTTGAGGAAAGTGAAAGAGGAGAGTGAAAAAGTTGGCTTAAAACTCAGCATTCAGAAAACAAAGATCATGGCATCCGGTCCCATCACTTCATGGGAAATAGATGAGGAAACAGTGGAAACCGTGTCAGACTTTATTTTTGGGGGCTCCAAAATCACTGCAGATGGTGATTGCAGCCATGAAATTAAAAGACGCTTACTCCTTGGAAGAAAAGTTATGACCAACCTAGATAGTATATTCAAAAGCAGAGACATTACTTTGCCGACTAAGGTCCGTCTAGTTAAGGCTATGGTTTTTCCTGTGGTCATGTATGGATGTGAGAGTTGGACTGTGAAGAAGGCTGAGCACCAAAGAATTGATGCTTTTGAACTGTGGTGTTGGAAAAGACTCTTGAGAGTCCCTTGGACTGCAAGGAGATCCAACCAGTCCATTCTGAAGGAGATCAACCCTGGGATATCTTTGGAAGGAATGATGCTAAAGCTGAAGCTCCAGTACATTGGCCACCTCCTGCGAAGAGTTGACTCATTGGAAAAGACTCTGATGCTGGGAGGGATTGGGGGCAGGAGGAGAAGGGGACGACCGAGGATGAAATGGTTGGATGGCATCACCGACTCAATGGACGTGAGTCTGAGTGAACTCCGGGAGATGGTGATGGACAGGGAGGCCTGGTGTGCTGCGATTCATGGGGTCACAAAGAGTCAGACACGACTGAATGACTGAACTGAACTGAACTGAACAAAATAGTCCTCTTTAACCATTCATCTGTTGATGGACATGTAGTATCCGTGTAGTCCATGTAGTATCTTGGAAATTTTAAAGAATGCTTCTTTGAACATTGAAGTGCATATACCTTTTCAAAATAGAGTTTTTGTTTTTGTTTTCATATATATACCCAGGAGTGGGATTGCTGGATCATATGGCATTTCCAGGGTTGCAATTCATGGGGTCCCAGGTGGCTCAGTGGTAAAGAATTCACCTCCCAAGGCAGGAGATGCACGAGATGTAGTTTCAATCACTGAGTCGGGAAGATTCCCTGGAAGAGGAAATGACAACCCACTCAAGTTTTTTGCCTGAAAAATCCCATGGACAGGGGAGACTGGCAGGCTACAGTTCATGGGGTCCCAAAGAGTTGGACACAACTGAGCACACATACACATGGCAGTCCTTATCTTTGTTTGTTTGTTTGTATAGGAAATTCCATCCTGTATTCCATAGTGGCTGATGTAGGAATACTAAGCATATTTTCATGTGCCTGTTAGACATTTACACACACACACATATACAAATATGTATATATATATATATATATGTGTGTGTGTGTGTGTTTGTGTGTGTGTGTATATATATGTATATATGGAATATTAGGATTCCCAGGTGGCTTAGTGGTAAAGAATCTGCCTGGATATGTGGGCTCCATCCCTGGGTTCCCTGGGTCAGGAAGATCCCCTAGAGAAGGAAATGGCAACACACTCTAGTATTTTTGCCTGAGAAATGCCATGGGGTCACAAAACAGTCAGACCTGACATAGCAACTAAACAACAACACATTGGAATATTACTCATCCATTAAAAAGAATGAAATTCTACCATTTACGACAACATGGGTGAACCCAGAGGGTATTATGCTTAGTGAAATAAGCCAGAGAGAGAAAGATAGATATTCTACGTTATCACTTATGCGTGGGCTTCCCTCATAGCTCAGTCACTAAAGAATCTACCTGCAATGCAGGAGACTGGGTTTGATTCCTGGGTGAGGAAGATCCAATGGAGAAGTAAATGGCAACCCACTCCACTACTCTTGCCTCGAGAATCCCATGGACAGAGGAGCTTATCAGGCTATAGTCCTTGGGGTAACAAGAATTGGACATGACTTAGCAATTAAACCACCACCACTTATGTGTGGAATCTAAAAGATAATATGAAGTAATGCATATAACAAAATAGACTCACAGATATAGAAAATAAACTAGTGGTTACCAGTGGGGAGAGGGTAGGGAATAAAGAGGTACAAATTACTATGTTTAAAATAAATAAATAAGGATATATTGTGCAGCATAGCTATATACAACCATTATTTTGTAATTACTTTAATCTCTAAGAATATTGAATCACTATGTTGTATACCTGAAACTTATGTAATATTATAAATCAACTATACTTCAATTTGAAAAAAAGAATGACCCACCCTCTCTTTCTGTTCTGTTTCCAAGCAAACACACCACCTAGTGTGCATCAAGAGCCCTGTAACTGTGACTTGAGGCTTGGATTCTGACAGACTCTGCCACTTATAGCTATGACATGGTCACTTAACTTCTCTAGATTTAGATTCTTAATCTTAAAAATAACAAATAAGAGCTGAAGACCTATAAAGGCCTGACCAGGGCCACAAGTATATATAATAATAGCATCTACATGTATTACTTAAACAACTACCTTTGCAGTGAGTCAGATCCACTCCTGATTATGAGCAGTGGGAAGAACCTAAATAGTCAGAAGTCCAAATTACAACTATGATTCACCAGGAAACTCCACTAAACCCTCAAAACCATCAGCCATGGGTAACTGGAAAGACTGTTGGACTTCCGATATGAAATAAAATGGTTTATTGATTCTCTATGACTTCATTCATACTGTGAATCACTGAACCATGCTTCACTTGGGCTCAGGAGTTTGGCAAAGAATGGCAGGGCAAAGAAGAATGCTTTTCCCTCTGTGCCCCAGGATTCTGAGTCATCAGGTGTCTTTCCAGGTCCACTTGTCTCCTGGCAATGACTGTGCTCTCTGGTGTATGAAGCTGTATTGTTTGGGGCATATTAATAAAATTGGTCTTTCAAGAACCAATTATTTAACCCATGTGAAAAGCTCAAGATGAGCTAGGTTATGCTGCAGTAACAAAAACAAAGAATACTCAGTGGCCTAAAACATCAAAGGTTTAATCTCTTGTTCATGCTACAAGTCCATCATGGGTCAACTGGGGGCTGTGTTCAGCAATGCCCTCATGCTGGGAACCAGGCTGACAAAAGAGCCTCTATTTGGAATGTTACTGATCACCATGACAAGTGGAAAGAGAGAGCATGGTGAATTACACACTGACTCTTAAAGCTTTCCACAAGAGGTAATAATGTAATCTCGCTTCTGCTTATAACATTGGCAAAAACAAATCATATGACTATATCTGACATCAAGATCTAGAAGGAAAATGAAAAAAAAATTACAAACAATATTAATGATAACCTCAGTGTGTTTGACTTTTTAAATTCTATTTCATCATACTCAGGAACTCTGATCTTGTGATGACAAACTGGTATAGACAGTGCCCACATATGTCCATGTCACCCAACTGAAAAGACCCAAGAGATCTTACATATCCTTGCATATTTCTCTCTGTTGACCTAGAGGCCATACCTCCTGAGACAAATGGACAGAAAATGCTAAGGGATCACTCTTGAGTTTCTAAAATGGTATACCTGGAAACAGCTTAGGGAAAATGAAGCTGACAAATTCACTTTGCCAGACAAATTGCAAATATCAAATAAAATTTTCTGTTACCTTTGAAAATCAAGTTCCTAGAAGCTTATGCTTAAAGATGGAGGATTTCACCTATTAGAAATATACCAGACACTAATGGATTCTACTTTCATTATTTATCAGTAAGTACATCCTGATTTTTACTTCAGTTCAGTTCAGTTCAGTTCAGTTGCTCAGTCGTGTCTGACTCTTTGCATAATGAACCATAAATATAACTGTAAGTACATGGGAAGGGATGTAACATAACTAAATACTTAAGACCAAAAAATTGGAATGATTTTATTCTGAATTAAGGTGAATCAAAAAGTAGATACATACACATATTCAAGTGAAAAACAATTTTTTTTTTTTTTAGAAAGGATCAGGAATGTATAGAAGTTCCAGTTGCTTCATAAGACTGGCATCATGATATTGTCAGTCTTTTACATTTTAGTCATCGTGGTTTTCATTTGCATTTCTTGGGTGGATAAAAATTTCAGTAATCTTTTATTGAACAAGCTGAAGAAGACTAGAGCAAATGATTCCTAAAGATAAAAGGACCAGCAAGGTCTTCTCAAAGGTGGGGGATGATATTTGAATTTGAGATTCTCAGAGCTGCCTTCAGATTTCGCTGCAGTGCAGGGCAGCTCTTGTTTGTGATGAAGCTTTTCCTAATCTAGAAAGATATAGAGAGCAGTGGAGAGTATTTGATTGTCCCAAGTCCTGTACACAGACTCCAAGGAATGGCCTGATTTCCTGCCACCATCATGAAAAACATAGAAAGCTTGATATGATACAGTAAAGGTTATGCCAGAGGCTGAAACAGAGTTAGGGGTGCCAGCATCTTCCTTTTGGCCCTCTCTCACCTCTGATCTGCCTCCCTACCTGGTCACAGCTGAAGCAGGACAGGCTGGTCCATTTGGAGGACCATAACTTACTGAGCCATGTATGAGGAGCCCTTGATTGTCAGAATTTTGAAGTCAAAAGAGTTTTCACAAAGCAATAGCAGACAATCTTCCGCTTTTAGAGTAGTGATTCCTCCCAGAAATGAGAGCCAGGAAAATTTAACAAACAAAATTGATACTCAATTATTTGTGAATAATAGGTATGAAATTTTAAAATAGAGACTGAAATATATGTGGGTAATTTATTATCATAAATATGTGGGGCATAGCAACTCAAGAGAAAATTTTGAATATCATTTTATAGATGTTCTAAAGATTGCCTGTTTATTTCCATTTTTAATGACTCAAAAATTTATCAAATCTGGGCAACTTAAAGAAAAAAAATTTACTTATTATGCAAATTTCAAAGATTCCTAAGGTTCTTCTTTTATAATTTGAGTGACAGGGTTAACATAAAAAAGAAGAAACATCCCTGTAAGCTTAATATAGGAAAAGTTGAATCTCTTCATTTTGAAACAAATGCAAATTTGTCATTCCTATGAGTACATGCTTTGGGGACAAGTTGGTACAACATTTAAGCATTCCCAAAAGCCAAAATTAGCTCATCCTTCAGTTGACAACTAAAGAATTTTCCAAGATAGATCTAAATAATTCACCTACAAAAATCAAATATTCAAGGAAGAAGACACTATATATATTTCAGAACTAATAATTGAGCAAGTATTTATATTTTAAGGTAAATGCAATCTAATGCAAATGCAGACACAGACATAACTCTGATTGTGGCTATGAATATGTTGCTGCATCATTAAAACATAAGAAAAATGAAACATCAACTGAGAAATATATTTTCAATGAATGAGCATTATACTTATAAAATTAGAAAAGAGTCTAATAGTAATATAAATTTAATGTAAAGGAACTACTATTAAATGACACTTCATTTTAGTTAAAAGGCTTTCATGAAAATTAATAAATACATGTTTGAATATTATAAAAAGTTAGTTTTTAACATCCTCCATCCATTCTGACTCTGGTTTAGTTGTAAAGTGTTTTATTCATTTTGTGTTTTGCAATGTTGTTTACTATACTAATAACGGTTGACAGACAAGATGCTTCATTATTTAATGATCCACAAATGTAAGGTAATAGACAAATATCAAGGTCAAATATCATTATCAAGTAATAATGGTGGAAGAGGAAGGCAGAGGGTAGAGAGGACAACAGGCCCTTGAGAAGGTCAGGTGTCTCTGCCCATATCCAGGAAGAACTCCCAGAGGGCAGAAAAAGGCCAAGTGGCCCTTCAACCACTCTTTAAAGTGCCACTTTCTAAGTTGACCCATCCATCCAAAGGGCAACACATTATCTGCTCAGATGCCCTCCTCAAGGAGCTGTGTGTCAGGAAATATCATCAGGCAGCTTCTAAACTAGTCCATAATCACCATTCCCTTGAACTCTGAAACCCAAGAAGCTACATCAATGAAAAATGTTAAGCCTCATCAAAAGATACCAAACAAAGAAACACAAAATATTGGTTTCTGGAATTAGGAATATGTAGGCAAGGCGAACTGAGGGATTCTCTTGGTTTGACCTTGATGGCTACCCAAAAGATATTTTAATACTGGGGAAATTTTAGGTTTCATAGATTCAGGTTGTAGAGATGATTATCCCTCGTAGTAGAAATGAGAGAGGAGAAGGCAAAAGCAGAGAAGAAATGGGATGAAACAGGAGTCTCCAATGAGCAGGATGAAACTATCAGTACTTAGCAAACTCAGTGAGTCCAATTTTTCTTCATTATCCTATAGAGTACAAAAAAATGAAGAATGCATATTATTGATAAGAAGTAGGGACAATGAAATATGTATCTTTTTAAAGACATGCTTGTTAGCATGCTTGATAAGTCGCCTCAGTTCTGTCTGACTCTTTAAAACCCCATGGACTGTAGCCTCCCAGGCTCCTCTGTCCATGGGATTCTCCAGGCAAGGATACTGGAGTGGGTTGCTATGCCCTCTTCCAGAGGATCATCCCAACCCAGGGATCAAATCCACATCTCTTACATCTCCTGCGTTGGCAGGAACATTCGTCACCCTGAGGGATTCTAGTGCTTTTCTAGATATTGGGAGATTCAGGAATTGGGCTTATAAAACCGGCTCCTGAAAATATCTAACTATCCGAATACAACATGTCCTGCCAGTTTTTCCCTTGAGCATAGAGTGCCTCATTTCTGCTCTCCACCCTGAACTTCGTTCAGGGGATACTGAAGGTCAGCAGCTGCCACAGCACAAGATTTAATCCTGGTAGAGGTAGATGGCAAGTTTGAATTTGTAGTTGACAGGATCCAGATTAAAAAAATAGGTAATAGTTGGGGGTTTCAGGTACAAGTGAATAAAGAGGATCTTGAGAGTACAAATTATATGCATTGTAATACAATTCAGAGCCTCTTCTAGGGACTAAAGCAAATATTTCATGTTGTTGGGGTTATATTAAACTTTTGACACATCTGAAACTCTGTCTTGGTCACTTACTAACAAGATTACCTTGAGTAAGTCACCCAGCCTTTTAAAGGATCCGTTGGAGTAATGATAGAGCCAACTCCATAGATCTTTTCTAGGGATTATCGGTGATAATATGTTAAAGGCTTTATATATGTGAAAAATTATCCCTATTTCTTCACTCCTATCTGTATCCAGAACTTTTCCCATGTGACTTGGCAATTCTTCCCACTAAAGGGCAATTTTATTTCTCTATACTATTGATATTGGCCATGTGATTTATTTGACCAGTGGAATGTGGGTAGAAGTTTCCAGTATATGCCTTTGGAGGAATATCCTATGGTAGGAATACCCTATTCTTCTGCATGGGAAGAATATGCATCTGGTGTCTGTGGCCTTTTTGGTCTGACTCTTAGAATAAATACACATGAAGCAAAATTGAGCTAAACCTGCATAACGTTGCATATGAGAATAAATGCTTACTGTCATGTGCTATTGAGTTCTGAGCTGGTTTGTCATCATGCAGCAATATGTGACTGATACAACACAGTCCTGAAGTGTGGCCTAAAAATCTACATTTCCCAGGTTTTGCATAATAAAGATGCATAACAAAACATCTGAATCACTGCAGGATCCTTACTGTTCCAAAGCTACAAACCTTTATAAGGAACCACCTGAAGTTTACCTTTGAAAGGCACACACTCTACTGGCTGACTTTGTGGGAAAACTATTCTTTCTTTGAAGTCATCAATTTTCCTCTACTGTGCTTTTGCTCAAAAGGTATTCTACCCCCTCTTTTTCCACAGACCTCTTCTAAATAGACTTCTCTTTTTTCCCCTCACCTAGATTCCTCTGCACCTTTCAATACTGGCCTTAATCCTGACTTCTTCACCAGCCTTATTTGACCAGTCAATAACCCCCTTTTCTGCACATCTGCTGTTCTTGTCACCAAAACTCTATAGTTAAGACTAACTCTAAAAATTTCATTGGTTTCTTTCCTTCCATGGAGACACTGACAATTCCTGCAGGCAGGAGCTGTCTTTACTCCTATATCTTCCACCATCTCTAATATAAAGAGAGATGTAAAGACTTTTACATCATGTCAAAAGATACTACCCTATTGAGTTCAAGGATTTTTAAAAGCTAGCTCTAATGAAACATGTATATTTCCATATGTAAAATAGATGACCAGTGCATTCAGTGCAAGAAACAAGGAACTCAAAGCTGGTGCTCTGGGACAATACAGAGGGATGAGCTGGAAAGGGATGTAGGAGGGGGGTTCAGGATGGGGGGACACATGTGCACCCATGGCTGACTCATGTTGATATATGGCAAAAATTGGTACAATATTGTAAAGTAATTATCCTTCAATTAAAATAAATTAATTAATTAAAATTAAAAAAGAAAAAATTAGATTTTATTTTATTACCCAGATTCTATTTTTTCACTCTAAACTAACTTTTTAAGAATATGTATTCTTTATTTTATCTTATATTTTTGTTGAAGTATGGTTAATTTACAATGTTGTGTTAGTTTCAGGTATATAGAAAAATGGTTCATTTATATATATATATATATATATATATATATATATATATATATATTTGGGATTACCTGGTAACTCAGACAGTAAAGAATCTGCTTGCAATGTAGGACATCCAGGTTCAATTTCAATCCCTAGGTCAAGAAGATCCCCTGGAGAAGAAAATGGCAACCCACTCCAGTATTCTTGCATGAAGAATTCCAAAGACAGAGGAGCCTGACAGGCTACAGTTTGTGGGTTGTAAAGAGTCAGACATGACTGAGAGACTAACACACACACATACATATACATATATATATATACATATACATATACATATACATATACATAAACATATATATATAACTTTCAGATTCTTTTCTCATATAGGTTATTACAAAATATTGAGTATAGTTCCCTGTGCTATACAGTAGGTCCTTGTTGGTTATTTTATATATAGTTGTTTATACATGTTGATCTCAAACTCCTAATTTATCCCTCCCCCAAATATTTTCCCTTTGGTAAATGTAAGTTTGTTTTCCATGTCTGTGAGTCTGTTTGTATATTTTTACTTGATTTTTTCTTTTCTAGATTTTTTTCCATTATAAGAGTTGACTCATTGGAAAAGACTGATGCTGGGAGGGATTGGGGGCAGGAGAAGAAGGGAACGACAGAGGATGAGATGGCTGGATGGCATCACAGACTCGATGGACGCAAGTCTGAGTGAACTCCGGGAGTTGGTGATGGACAGGGAGGCCTGGTGTGCTGCAATTCATGGGGTCGCAAAGAGTTGGACACAACTGAGCGACTGAACTAACTAACTAGAGGTCCCTGTGCTATGCAGTAGATTCTTGCTGTGTACCTTACCTGTTTACCTTTATATACAGTAGTGGGTATATGTTAGTCTCAAACCTTTAATGTATTTCTCCCCTCCTCACACCCAAGATTCTATTTTTATTTCCCAGGGGTTGTTAATGGGATTTACCAGTGACAGTTACATGACAGTATATATTATAAATATTCATCAATATATAGATTATATATCTATATACTATGTATATCATGTCTCAAATTTTTTAAAAGCTAAAACATGTAATCTGGAACTAGAGAAAAAATGAATATAAAAATATACAAAATTTTAAAATGCCAGTGTTATTTATAACTTCCCAAATTTAATTTGTCATGCCTCTATGTTTCAGCATAGCGTTATATTAAGGCAAAAAAATATAAGTAGCTGATGAACAGTTAAACTGGATATCACGAAATATATGTCTGGTGAAAGTTTCAGTTATTCTATGCCTACTTCATGGGGAGACGAAGATACATACATACCAGCAAGGACAAGCCATTTGGTACACTGACTGGCTAAATACTCATCAGTGGTTATGTCCTATGTCAACCTGTCTCCAGAGTGACAAGATGGTGTTGATGCTGCAGCAAGGGAAGCAGAAACAAAGGCAGGTGCTGATGCTGCCTTAACAATGACGGCCTATTTTCCCCCATGCACCTGAGAACACTAGTGAACTTGGGCATTGTTCAGCAGCAGAAACCTAAGGGTTTCTCTCATCCTTAATGCTTCGTCATGTGACCACATTATTTCCTTAGGAGATGATCCTGCCCTGTGTCTCCTGACGATGGAATCCTCCAAACCCATAAACTGTGTCATCATGATTTACCAACCAGAGGTCACTGCTCCCCACCACCTCTCTTCAGCCCAAGCTGTTTGCTCTTATTGTTCATTTGAAAAAAAAGAATGAAAGGGAGGAAAGACAGCAATCCAAGCTCAGTCATAAGCAGCACAAAAGATTCATTTGTGAAGGGCAAAGATTAACAGGACTAATAGCCCCAGGGGTTTGGGGAAAGCCTGTCTGATTCAGGGAGCCAACTGGGAAAAGTTGAGTGCAGACAAATTGCTTGTTACAAAGGGAATACTTTGTGGGAGGGTATGGAAATAACTATGTTCTGGGAGCCTGTTTTACTTTCTGTGGTGTTTTACCAGCAAGAGCTACAGGAACAGTCTGAGCGGCAGAATAATATACCTGTGATAAAAGCAGCTGTCTCCTCTCCTCTAGACATTGAAACTCTACCTTCTGTTCAGAACTATGTACAATGAAGTTTCAATTTATCAGGCATTACCTATTAAGTCTTTGTCAAATTGTTTTTGTGTTGTACTTTCATCTAAATGAGAAGGAAAAAGAAAAAGCTTTCTCAGGAGGTTACATAGAACTTTCCTTCAGCTACAACATGAGTCCTGGCATTTGATGACAATTTATTCTCTAAAAGGTGACATGGAGGCATTATAATGTCCTTCTTGATGTTTTCTAGATTAATGCTTTGGAGAAATTCTTAAAAGCAAAGGTTAAAACAAGAAGGGCTTGCTGATTAATGTTTTATAGTAGTATCTACACTGACACAACCCTCTGGATAAAATAGAGGAAATTCTTTTTACCATTTTCTGTTGTTGCTGTATTTAAAATACTGAATGAACAGAATTACATGGAGATAAAAGTAAGCACCTCTTTATGAATCACAGCCTTGTGGTGAAGGGGCTAGTGTAACTCAATGAAGCTATAAGCAATGCTGTGCTGGGCCACCTAAGACAGACAGGTCATAGTGAAGAGTTCTGACAAAACATGGTCCACTAGAGGAAGAAATGGCAAACCACTTCAGTATTCTTGCTGCAAGAAACCCAAGAACAGTATGGACAGGGAGGCCTGGCATGCTGCAGTCCACAGGGTTGCAAAGAGTAGGACACAGCCTAGCAACTGAACAACAATAACAAAAGCAAACAACACCTGAAATGAAAACATGGTCAGGGTCTTTACAAACTGGCTTGGGAAAGGAAATCCTTCTCAGACTAAATCTTTTCATTATATTACTTCAGATCAACTATTCTCATAGACAAGCATGGCTAGACTTCTTGGTAGTTAAAACAATACATTCTTCTGAACAAGACAGGAGGAAATGTCTGATCTCTGCTGACCCCACTCAGAAGTGACATTCAACCTCAAGAAGAGTTAGTTTCAAACTTTGGTGTAAGTTAGAATAGCTGGAAGAGCTTATTAGACTTACAGATGCCCAGTACCTCATTTTGATATTTTGAATCAGCCCTCTGGGATGGGCCTTGGAAATTTCATTTCTGTGAAACACCCCAGGTAATTCTAATCCAAGAGCCTCACAAGTTGCACTTGGAATCTACTTAACTCTTTCCCACATTCCACTGGTGCCAAACTGCCAAGTCTTAGTCCCAGTGTCATTGATTTTAACAGTTCTAAAATTAAGCTATAAATTTGGAAAATGTGAGACACATGAGCCTTGTCCTATTGTTTCTAACATTAAGGTAATGAATCTTGCAGCGCACAGATAGGAATACCCTTATCTTGTCATCAGAAGCCCATTCACATAAATTACCACATCCTGCCTGCTGTCTGGAGTCAGTGCAAACCTTACCCAGCTCCTCTTCAGTAATCCTCTGATCAAGAACAAGCTAGTAAATTATGTGCATAGGGACAGTGAAAATGTTTAAGAATTATCTAGCTGAGAATTTTTTTTTTCAATGCACTTTGCAGAGGTTAGGAACAGCCCACAAATACCCACCTGTTCAACAGAAGAAGCAAATGGAAGAGAGCATCATCATCTTATTTAAAACATTTCGTCTTCCCAGCAAACAAAGGGTTTCTGCAATTCACCTTTGCTTTGTATCAAAGAAAGTTCACTTCTGCAGTGAGTGCTCTCAAGATAGGAATATGAAACTATGGCCTGGGGAAGAACCTCATGTCAATAGGAGACTGATCAAGGTATCCATAAATGTACTGAACTGAACGCAGAGGTTCGGTGTTGTCTTTTCTCCAGCTCTCTTACTTGTCTTGTGCAAATTGTTCAACAGCCTTTCCCAGTAAAAGGACTTCAGAAACAGGAGCTGTTTTCAGGGGAGGAAGAGTGAAGTGTTGATATGCTGATCCACAGGGCACAAAAGCCCACTGACAGATGGGAAGGAAAAAATGAAAGTGCGGCGAGGATTAAACACAGAAAGATTTTACAAGCAAGTAAAGGCAATAATGAGTCCCTTTGGAACGAGGCCACCACATAGTAATAGGAGCCATTTGATCTGTTAATGGGCACAATGGACAATGTGAGAGGTGAACAATAATGCCCAGAACACATTTGGGTAAATAGAGGAGACCGTGGTCATATGAACAGCCAAATGTGCACACTGCAGTTTGTCGGGGCCTCTGGAGGTTGGATTTTGAAAGCCTAAGAGGGTTATGCCGATTTCAACAGACACTCTTATCCTTGGGATCTGGAAGGTGATCATAAAGTCATCTGTCATGAGCAGCCTATCCCACAAACATTATTCAGCTGCTACTACTCCTGACAGTTGGGCCAACTTCTGGTTCAAAAATAGTCCATTTGTCCATTTCCTGTACTCCTGTACTGTGAAAGAGGCAGAATTAGAAGGTACTGCTGGAATACCAGTCAAATCACTTTGGAATTGTGGCACTCATTTGCCAGGAGAAACAGATGTGGGGCCTAGGGGCCTGGAAAGGACAATGAGTTGTGTGAGAGAAAATGCCCACTTAGGAAACTGTCTGTGGAATTCCCTGAGCTGAGCTTCACATGGGAGTGATGCAAACACTTCTGAGATCTTTTAGAATCATCACCCCACACTCCGTCTGGTTTTGCCAGTCCTCACTTTCAGACAGAAATCTGTACGATGGCCCTGGGAGAAGCACAATAGTCATTGGCAGGTGCTTACAGAGCCTTCACGTGGCCTGTTATAGGCACACTGTGCACCTTTACTGACGACTTAGCTTCTGAATCACTCCCTATTAAGAAAACTCAATACACTTCCCCTTTTGGACTAAGAATCCAGCCCCAAAATGCACACAAGTAACCAAACAAAGACCAACAGCTGCCTTTCCAAGAGATAGCAACTCTACACTAAAACATCATGACAGTGCCATAGAAGCAGCAACTGTAAAGGGTCTTAAATCCTTAAAAGAACTGCTCCAAAGGTCTAGATTTCCCCTCCTAATCTAGAGATGGAGGAGTCTTTAAATCAGGCCTTCATTTCTAGAACACGTTCACTGTCGGTGCTTGAAGACTTATTGGATCATGATCAAGGCAGCAGGATAATGAATGAATGAGGTATGCATCCATGATGGGAGAACACTGCAGTGGTAAAAGGCACCATGCAAAAACATGCCAGCACACTTACCATAGAAACCTAGGATAAATGCCCCTATTGGTAAGCTGAAAATAGCTGTATCTATATATGTACATTTCATCTCATTCAGAGAACGGCACCAGCTTCATCTGACATAATTAAATGTAAAAATATCCCTCCCCTTTAAATATGTTTGATTTTATGTGTGTGTGTATATATATATATATTTCTATAAGGTGTGAACATTTATAAACATATGAAATACATTTTAATTATATCTAGTATAATGTATGTGTCTGTATATGCTAAGTCCTTTCAGTTGTGTCACTTTGTGACCCCATGGATTGTAGCCCACCAGGCTCCTCTGTCCATGGGATTCTCCAGGCAAGAATACTGGAGTGGGTTGCCAGGTCCTTCACCAGGAGATCTTCCCCAAGGATTGAACCCACAATTATGTCTCCGGCATTGCAGATGAGTTCTTTACCACTAGCACCACCTGGGAAGCATATGAAATGGCTGTTTTTGTAGATTAACAAATGTATTAGATGAATATCAGCAATTTCGTATGATTAAATCCAATATGGACATGTGGTGGTCATAAAGCCTTTGTCATTTCTCCCCATGCTCATCTTCTAAACACCGATTGGATGCTGGGATTGAGACACTGCAGACCGTATTTCTCTGTTGCCACCTTTGAAGTACTAAATTGGGCCAGTAACAAGCACTTGAGGGAGAGTAGCCTTTTCCTGTTCACTTGTTCCAGTGAACATCCCTGTAGACTTACTTCTTCCTGGGGACTGACTTTTGAGCCCAGCCTTCGGTGATGTAATATAATGGTGTAATGTATTTACTTTTGCTGCACAATCAAAGAGCTAGTCTCTGTGCATCCCTTCAGATTTTGCTTTCCAGGGTCCCTTCTTCAAGCTTCTTTTAATTCCAGCTCTCTCTCCTTGTTCCTGCATCCTAAGAGGTATTATCTTATAATATCTGTTTCTTTGGCAAATTTTAGTATTTTAAATCTATTGAACAAATTCCATGTTAAATTTTCTGTTAAAAATAACTAACATGGCTTGTGCTTTCTTGATTGGATAGTGACTGATATAGTATGTATACATAATTAAAATGCCTATTTTTTGTATATATGCTTATTTTATATATATGGAAAGAAACAGAGAAATAGAAAAGTTTGAAATAGCAATGGTGTCACACACATTTAATATATTCTGATAATGCTTGGTTTTTAAAATTATATATTTCCTCAAGGCTAAGGTCCCCACCCCCCATCAAGCTCACAGAAAATGTATCTAAGTGTCAAAAAAAACATGTGCATCCTATATGCCAACACAGTTTAAAAATCATTATGCTGTCAACCTGTCAAGCCAGAAGGATTTTGATGATAAATAGTGAAAAATAATGAGTCTTTTTTTGGTCTATGGGCCATTTGAAAACATAGATTTGATGATTGATTCATAATATTTCACCCATACTTTTAAAAATTCTGACCATTTTGATACAGACTGCTTCTAAGATATCCCTCCTAATTAACAGGGCTGTTATGTTCAATATTATGCTCTCCTGGGTGTCTGTCCTTCCCTCAAGGTCACGTAGGGAAGGCAGATAGATTTTGGCATGACTGTCCACAGCAGTTCTAACTGTTACAAGGGTTTCAAATTCTCACCATGCAGGGAGCCCTTTGGTGTGGTCAACCTTTCTGTTCCTAATCTTAGCACAAAGATCACTTGGGAAGAAAGAGTGTTTTTAAAAAGCACGTGGTTTCCATCCAGTAGTTACTGACCTCAGATCCATTTCAAAAAACATTTCATATTACACATATCACATTGGGTGGAAAGGCAGTTTTCTAATCAAGATGTTTTGTTATTTCCTCTTAAGTTCACAAGCTCACAATAAGCATGGTGTTTTATATCACATTTGCATTGACACATACCCCTAATCCTGCCTCAGTAACTAAGACTGTGCATCCTCTCAAATATGCGAGGACACACACCCTCACACGGCACATACACGATAGTCTCCCAATATGCACATGAATTTTAAAGTATTAAATAAGATTAAAGTTTTGATTAACTTACAAAAAATTCTTCCAATGCCACAATCATCTTTTATAATGACAGACACCAGCAATGTACAAATATTTGGGCAGGCTGGGTAACCCTCAATCCTCAGCTCTGCAATGAACAAAGTGACCAAGCTGTCTGCATGCACATCACATGCACATCTGGAATCAGAATCTGTGCCCTGAGGACCTTGCAATGACATTCTTAGCAGATGCCTTCAGCCCACCCCACAATTATTTAAGTGCACCTCTCTGTCTGAAGGTGAATACAGGATGGGACCTGGGAGTTAAGAGCTCAACTTCTTGAGTAAGTCAGAGGGTCCAGAGTGGGAGTGAACCCTAATAACCCACTTGCCCTTTATTGAATTTCCTTTTATTCCCAAATAAATAACCCAATCCAAAGTCTTATCTGAGTCTACTTTTGGGAACCGAGATAGCCACTTAGGCTTTGTGTGATGTCCTTGGCCCAAGTACTACAGTATCGCACATTAGCTTCTGTCCTCTGCAGGCCAGGACAGCAAAATCCTCAAGGTCTCCTCCTCTTTCCTGAAAGGATTGTTTCTCAACTCCCTTGCAATCACCTCATCTTTTATGTGGAGATTAGGCTCCCAGTGTTCTTTGACTTTAAATTATAGGGACATAAGTACGATGTGGTGACTATAGTTGACAATACTACATTGTATATATGAAAGTTGATAAGAGAGTAGTTCTTAAAAATTCTCATCACAAAAAAAGAAAACTATAACAATGTAAATGTGAGCTGATGTTTGTTAATAACCTTACTGCGGTAACACTTTTGCAGTATACATGTATCTAACTATTGTGTTATACAGTTTAAACTTGTATAATGTTACATGTAAATTGCATCTTAATAAAACTGAGGAAGTTAAAAAAAATTAAATACATAGCTCTGACAAAAAAGAAAAACTAGGTGAGGGCAACCCATGCAAGAACATTTGCTTCCGTACTGGACTGAGGATTAAGTATAAGAACTGCATCCCCTGTGCAAGGAAAACGCCCATGTGACAGATGGAAATGTGACACAATCTTTCTCATAAGGTGAACAAAATACCTACAAAATATTATATGTGATGGATACACACCACTCAAGAAATTGAAAGTGTAAACCACACTTTGACCTACCTTCTTTATTTCC
This sequence comes from Ovis aries, assembly GCF_016772045.2. Lineage (NCBI taxonomy): Eukaryota > Metazoa > Chordata > Mammalia > Artiodactyla > Bovidae > Ovis > Ovis aries. The sequence goes on along the minus strand of NC_056066.1, from coordinate 48,482,525 downwards.
AAATTGTGGAATGAAATAATACAGCTGGAGCCCCTGCACTTTGTAATAAGGTTCATGAAACTACTACGTAAGGAGTGACAGTAGGTACGATAATCTCAGTCTGAAGTGAGCCAAGAAGGGCCTCTATCTCGTGCTGGTATTCAGACATATTTCCTAGAAGAGCTACCAACTCAGTGTCATTTTTTTGTCACCTCCAAATATATCAAAGAGTGTCAGGGTCCTCCTGTTTCCTTGGCAGGCGACAGTTAACATCTCTCCTCACAAGACTGATTTTAAACTCAATCTTCCGGGATCATTCTTATCTGTGTGGCCAAGCTGGTGCTGTGCTCTTAAGAAGGTGAATTTGACAATGTGCTGCCCAGTTGTGATAAATAAAACCCAGTCAGTGGGATATGCTTTGGGAGGGGGTACTCAACCCTGTGTGTACATAAGAAAATATCAGTTGCCCAAGTTTTACTCAGTGCTCAACATCAGAAAATCTCTGCTGTCAGGCTGGCCCTGTGATTTTAAGATTTTTAAAACTCTTTATGGAAAATTCTTCACACATTGAAACTTCCATACACAGCAGTGAACTATGAAAAAGAGATCACTTACAGCAACTGTACAGCAACCTTGATTCTAATGGAAACCACTCACATGTCTTTTTTTTTTTTTAAACTTGAGATGTATGGTATTCTTTATTTTTAATTTTTTTATATAAATTGATTCATTTTCATTGGAGGCTAATTACTTTACAATATTGTATTGGTTTTGCCTTTAGATAAATCTTTGTTTCTATCCCTTAGATTCGTCTGTATAATGGATTTATTACCTCCCCACTATATGAGAAAGAAGAGGAAATCTTACACAACCTTGCTTTAAAAATAGAAAAATAAATGAAAAAGAAAGAGATCATTGTTGGATGTACAAGGATCTTGTGTTGCAGAAATGCCAGATAACCTAAATGAAATATTTAAGAGGCCCTTTTCAGAAGAACAAACATTAAAAAAAAAAAAGATACAGAAGGAAGAAAGAAAGAAACACAAGACAGAATAAGGATAATCTGCATGCATTTTGTTTATAAGGAAAAAAAAAGATTGCATAGGAAGCTTTAAATTTTTTCTATAATTAGAAAATAGATGAAATTTTGAAAAACTCAATGAAATAGAATAATGGCTATAATGCTGTAGTACACTTATAAATACAAAAATACTGCAAACAATATAACATCACACTACAAAACTGATACACTTTGACAGTTTCTGGTGTTTCTATTAAGTTATCCTTGAGAATACTAGAATATTTATGGGACAATATTAATAGAATCCAAAATATTTATTTTAAGCACATTTAGTTCTAATTGTGTTTTTATACTGATTTTTAATATTAATTAATTAAAGAGATGAACACTAGGATTTAGTTTAATGTAAACTGATGATTCTGCAAATTTCTCAGCTGTGTCACAGAAATCATCTTAAAGTTGAGCCCCTTTTTGAGTACAGTAACTATTAGTTCTGGCTTCCCATATGGCTCAGTGGTAAAGAATTTGCCTGCCAACCAGAAGATGAAAGTTTGATCCCTGGGTCAGGAGATCCCCTACAGAAAGAAATGGCTACCTACTCTAGTATTCTTGCCTGGAAAATCCCATGGAGAGAGGAGCCTGGT